>NC_056734.1:72014827-72314827 GCF_019279795.1 Protopterus annectens
ACATCTTATATAACTGGAAAGATTTCTGATCGCTAAAGATTTTTATTCGAAATATCAATACAAAATCAGCACATGGAAACAACAGATCTGATAATTTTATAAAATGTTATTTGTATAATAGCCAACGTTTGGGAAACAATTGAATTCAGTTGAAAAACTCTAATATATCTCCCTGGCTATCAAAAACCACAGACACCTTAATGGAATATAGAGACAAGTCATGGAAAAAATGGACTCGTATCAGACTCCCTCAGGGCTTATAAAAATATAAAGAATTCTAAGGTATGGCAAAAAAAAAAAAAACCTATTAAAGACAAACAAGACTTCTATTTTAACCCTCCAACTGCTCTAAAATCTAATCGCAAAAAATTCTGGAATGCCGTAAACCAAATACTGCAAACAGGGAATCACTTCTGTCTATCCATTCCCAGGCAAAACACCAAGAAATAGCTACAGATTTTAATACTTACTTTATTGAATCCATATCAAATGTATTTACCGCGAAGTCTGACTCCTTTACTATTAACCCACCAAACTTCCTCAAACCTGCTCCAACTAGTAAGTCTACTTATACCTTCTCCCTCAAACCTGTGCCTACCAGTTACATGCAGATGACATGACCAAACCAATGATTAAAGAACAGACTGTAGCAAAAAATATTTAATCAATAAACACCTTATGTGAGGCTTCTGCATAAAAATCACCAACTCATAATAAAAGCAAAGTCTGGTTTATTATAACACAGATAGGTGCTTTCACAAATGTGCTTCTTCAGAAGGTCTGAAGAAGCCCATTTGGGAAAGCGCTTATCCAGTGTTAAAATAAACCAGAGTTTGTTTTTACTATGAGTTTGTGATTTTTTTTGCCCAGAGCCTTGGTGGACATACTGAGTTTATTTGGATTGACTTATCAGTTGTATCAAATCTTTACTCACTAAACTGAAGCCATGCTCAGCATCAGCTGACAGCATTCCCTCATATTTTCTTCAGCTTGCAGCTGACTCTCTTGCTCTTCCTATATCTGTACTGATAAATCGCTCAATCTCCGAGTCTAAGGTTCCTATCCATAAAGGGGGTAACTCCTCAGATACCTGTCCTCTCCCCTTCTCTAAAATACTGGAAAAATGTATACATAGACAAGTTATTCAATACCCAACACAAGAAAATCTGCTCACACCCACACAGCATGGATTCCGTCCTAAACATTGCACTACCACAGCCCTACTGTCCTTCCTTAACACAATTTCTCTAGCCAGAAATGACCACAGCCTTATCTCTTGTCTCTTCCTAGATCTCTCTAAGGTTTTTAACAGTCTCTCACCCTCTTCTCGGAAAAACTATCTAACCTCAACTTCTCCTCTGATACTATTGCATGGTTCTCCATTTACTTCACTGATGGGCAGCAATCAGTTAGATGGCACTCTGCACTATCCCCATCACTCCCAGTAAAAATGGAAGTTCCTCAAGGCTCTATACTTGGGCCATTACATTTTAATGTATTCACAAATTTGGTCTACTTCTTGTCCTCCATCTTCCCTAATACGTTATACTGATGACTCTACAGTCATCACTATTGCCAACTCTCCCTCTGAACTACTCAGACCTCTTTTAACTCTGTTGAGGCCTGGCTCTCCAATAACTACCTCATCCTCAACCCCAAAAAAAAAAAAAAACTATTACTCTTTCTCCCCAAAAGTGCTAACCATTTAAAATCTACCTTCTTCATACAATCTCTTAATACTCTCATTGAGGTTGAATCCAGCACAAAGCTCCTCGGTGTCACCATCGATGATCAGCTGAAATTTGACCTACTTGTTTCCAATTGCATTAAGAAGACTCACAAAAAATTAGGTCTCCTGTACAGAAATAAAAAGTTCCTCTCTCTTTCATGCCTACCTTTTACCCAGTCTGTTATATAGCTCCCAAATTCTCACAGACCTTAACTCTTCACTCCTGGGCAAACTCTAGGCTACGCACAACAATGTAGCTAGATTTGCAGCTCAACAAACCTATAAATCCCATCGCAGTCTCTCCCTAAAATATCTAAACTGGATCAACCTACCACACCATCTTCTCTTGTCTCAGCTCCAGGTCATTCACTCTGTCCTATACCTACCTTCCTATTGTCCAGCATTATCCTCCCTCATCTCCTACTGTTCTCCTTCTAGACCACTTTGTAGCTCTACACAAAACCTGCTACAAGAATATAAGCCCAAGACCAAATCAGGATGCAAAATATGCAGCTATCACCCAACAATTGCCTGGAATAAACTCCCTCTAGAAATCAGGACCCTCAAATCCTAAACAATTTAAATCAGCCACAATAGAGTACCTTAGTAGTCTCTGGGCTTGTCACTGTACTTGCCCCTGAATAAGCACAATCTGTTAAAACTACTGTAAATGCTCAGTGCTACATCGCCTGTCAAAGGGTTACGGTCAGTATGTATAGTGCTGTTATGAAACCTTATACTTTTGAATTTATTTTCTTTTAATTATTCTGTAAACATATAAATTGTATTTATGTGGAGCTTTTCTTCCTGAGCCTCCACTGAAAAAGGACTACTCATCTCAGTCAGACATACTTGGTCAACAAATGTAAAATAAATAAATAAAATAAATTTAACAAACTCCATCATATTGATATCACAGGAAAATTACAAATTAATTGCATTTGCCGAATCTTGAAACATAAGCTGTCAGATCTGTTATTGCACAAAATATGATTAAGGGCTAACCATACAGGTGGTGTGGATTTTTAACACATTACCTTTAAACAAGTTACTGAAATATAGTACATCATTGTAAAGTTTGCATATTATTATGAAACGTGTAGTATAACACAATGGGAATATGTACTTAATTGGAGAGACATTTGGACAATAGATACTACACTACTTGGAAACTTTACCCAGAAATGTTTTGGAGAAAATTACTGTCTAAAACAAACGTTGAGAAGGAATTTATTAACTTTGTTACATTGTTACTTCTTATGGAATGACTTGATTAATTAGAGAGAAAAAAACATGATTTTGTTGGCAACTAAAATATCAGACATAATAAATATAGAAATAGTAACAACACTAGGGCACTGTGACCAAAATTCTATAATATTTGACTTTGAATTATAAACAAAAATTGTAAACCACTGAAAAGTATAATTTTGGTTTCCCAGATTACAGACATTTGACAACTGAGATTGCTAGTACCATCTGGATGTTGCGTTCTTCCAATGCTTTGGAATTTAATTATACGATCCTTGAAGTGTTGGTTAAAAGTGTGACTTTAGCTAAGTTCTACAAAATAAATAGAACAGTTTATCCCCCGTGGTGGAATAGGGTTCTCAGTGGGATTCTTTGAAGGAAGATAAGAAATATAAAATATTTAGGAAATTTCCAACACATAATGCAGTAACTTCACGTAATAATGAAACTTTATTAATTTAATTAGTATTTATTAAAGTTAATGACAGAAACTCAAGATTTATAAGAAATTGTAAATGAATTTAATAAATTCTTCATAAACTGTAATGATATCATTGGTGTGGTACACCAAACGTTTCAGACTATAGTGCAGTAACCATTAAAAATGTCAGGACCTGCTAGAGCAAGTCCTGAAATGCGGAGACTGAATGGCTGAAAGATTGGACTTGTATACACAAAGTCTGAGATGCCATTTCTCAGAATATTCCCTTTTCTCTGAGGTGTGGAGATTTTGGAGGTGGTATATATAAGTTCAGGGTGAGCTTTTTTCCCCCCACATGGGGAGGGTGAACGGGGCTTTGTCTCCCCTTCACAAAAATAAGTTTTAAAGAGAAGTGCAATATTTGAGATTTGCTATTCTCCAGGTTTTCAGTATTTTTTTCATCTAAATGTCAACATTTCAATAGGAAGCCCTATGGTACATGGTTGTCCAAATTTTGCCTTAAGAATGGTTGAAGATGCAAATATGAAAAATAAAAAATAGGATTCCGAGTGTTCTCTTGATAAATATTAAGGAGGAACTTGCACCAATTTTACATACCATCTAAAATAATCTTTTTAGTGAGTGGAGTAGTCCCTAAACTTTGGAAATTTTCACATATTACATCAATTTATAAAAAGGATAAGGAAGAGGAGATTAAAAACTTGTAGGCCTATTAGTTTAACATCAGTTATAGCAAGTGCTTTAAAAGATGTCTTACTGACTTTACAGGAAAAAAGGTACTAAGCTAGCTATTATTGATATAGAACAGCATGGCTTTATTAAAGAGAGGTCCACTTTGTGCCATATGATATTTTTTATTTTATCAAAAGAAAAAAAAAATCTGGCTTTAGGTTTGGGACGGTCTCCTGGTTTGACACATTTGGATGTTCAAAAGCCTTTGTTTTCCTTTCTCAGTTATATGTAATTGTTTAGCCAGATTAAATGTAAACTGTTACATCACTGGATGGATTATAGAATGGTTAACCAACAGGGAACAATGTGTTAAAACTGAAAAATAATTTGTCTCGCATACTGTTTTGTGCTGTGAGGTCTCACGTGGATCAGTGTTGAGTCCAGGATTGTTTAACATAGTCTTTTCTGGAATACGAAAAACAAGAACCTGTGGATCCAGAAATATGCTGATAATTGCAAAATATTATTCATAATAAAAAATAATACTGACACTGATGAATGAAATGCTTCTCTGAAGTTGAGAAGAATGGGCTTCTACCGTGAGACTTAATTTCACTTTTGAGAAATTAATGTGCATTTCAGACAAAAAAAATTTCAAAATCTAAACTATTTAACATCAGTTCCACTTATGGTAGTTACTCATTATATAAATTTAGGGAATATTGTAACATCAGTTCTGTTCTTTAGTGATCATGCAAATTCAGTATGCACAAAAGCAGTGAAATTAATGGGGCATTGGTTGAGAAACCTAAAACACTATACATGAAGGATGTCTTACCATGGTATGTAAAAGTTAAATCAGACCAATTTTGGAATATAATACTATTTGTACATATGCACAAGAACAACAGTGCATCCTAGGGGGGTTGTGCAGAGGTGTCCGCATTTAAGTCTTTAAGTTATAGTATGTACATGGAAAATCAATCCTTGCTTACAAAACACTGCATTATTCTTTTACAAATTATGTTTAAAATGGAAATTTGTAAAAGTTAGAAAACATTTAGATGTAAGTAAATGAAATTTCAGACAATTATGTAAAGCAAAATTAAGATATTCATATGTAACAAACAAAATGGCAATGCTCTGGAATAACATGCCTATCAAAATTTGCCAGTTGGGTAGCTTATAATTGTTTAAAAAAAACACTGGATGGTTGGTCAGGTGATAATTTGTGAACCTTTACATTGAGGAATCGTATTTCCTAGTTGGCCATCTGGCCTTTCCCCGGATCAAACAGGGAACGTGTTTTATTCAGTAATCTTTCAGGTGTCAAAGAAAGAAGGAACCTGGAGACCTGCCCTAGACATATTTTTGTAAACCTTCATGTCACAATACCAAAATTTAAAATACTGCCTTTACAGTGTGTGTTACCCTTCATTTCACCTCTGTTTTCTTGTAATTCTGGATTTAAAAAATGCTGCTTGTCATATTCCAATTCTAAAAGATTTCATATACGTTTTACTCTGTTTGCTTTATATATATTTTTAGTTTTCTGCCTTGCCCTTTTGGTTGTCAAAACCTCCAAGCATGTTCATGAAGTGTGCTGAGCTCCAGAAATAGCACATTAGAGCTTGTAGGGCATTCACATTTTTTCTGCATTTAGATGATTGCTTTATTTTAGTAGATTCTTTTCCAAGTTGTTAAAAATCTTGGCTTGGGGGGTGGAGGGGGCTTTTCTCAGACTCTGTTTTTAGGTGAACATTGAGAAAAGCATTTTCATTCTATCTCACAGGATAGTGTTTCTGGATGTCTCTGTTTTTGATATTTTCTTACTGGACTTTGGCATGTAACAGGAAATATCTTTAGAATTTTAGGTTTTATGGCCTCTAATTCCTATGATCAGTAGCATAGCTAGGGTGGGGGCAAGAGGGATAACTGCTCCAGGTGCATAGTGTTGGGGGGTGCAATCATCCGATCCGGCTGATCGCTTTAATACATTTCCAGCTTTTAAAAGCAGGTATTGCATTTGCAGTCAAACCTGAGTGCTGTAGCACTTTGAGTGTGTTCTAAACTGTAGCAAACTGTTACATTGTAGCAAGTAATTTGCTACATTTTAAAAGTAAAAAAATAGAAAATCTCTCTTAAACTATAAAACATGAGTGTTGTAGTGCTTTGTGCAACCAGGGTATATATTTGTGACGAGCAGTTTGCTGCACTTTAAATCAAAGAAGAATTATTATTTTTTTTTTAAACTAAAACATAACCACATTAGTGCTCCATGCAGGTAGGGTTTAAACTGTAGTAACTGTTTGCTACACTTTAAAAGAAGAAATCATTTTTTTCCCACAAAATGTGGGAAAGGAGAGGTGGGGGTAGGGCACAGATGGGACCTGAATGGCTGGTGAAGAGGAGGGCATGTCATAAACTTGGCCACCTGGTTGATATGCCAGTAAAAGGAAAAGTCTCTCCTTTTTTTTATTTGAGCTGGGGGTGTGTGGATGTAGCTGTTACAAGATGATCGCTATAATGTATCAATTGGCATATTATAGTAAAATAATGAATTTTTGCTCTTCACTGTAGGAGTAGAGAGGGTTCCTGGTACTGGGATAGGGAGCTGATTGAACTAGCCACACCGCTTCTGCTCATGATAACCTTGGCTAGATTTCACACGAGGAAAAAAATCAATAATTCGTCAAACTAGTTTGGGCTCATTCCCAGTATCCCCTTTCATTTTATATCCCAGTGTTTGTGAAAAAAGTTATTCGGTGGGTAAATCAGTTCACTCAACCCATGTCTCTCTTTTCCTTCCAGCCCCTACTTAGCCAGTAACCACAGATGCCTCAGACTTTGCTTTAGGAGCTGTGTGGGGGGGGGGGGTGAAAGTCTGACCCGTGGGCAAGCAAGGCAGATTAAGATGCATAAATGCCAAAGAAATGATGGCTGTAATAAATGTGGTCAAATCTGTGAATCATCTTTGGATTCCAGGCCATCTGCTCGTCATCACAGACAACACCACATTGATTAACCAAACAGGGGGATCCAAATCTTACCTCCTTTGAAAACTAGCTGTGGTAGCCAGGGAAATACTAACTTTGCTCAGTCTGACCCTCCAAGCTACTTGCATTCTGTCACAGCAGAATGTTATAGCAAACAAGCTGAGCAACATCAGTTCAGATCCTCCCAAGAATGGAAATTGTATCCCATGGGTCTTCTAGGAATTGATAGATCTATGTGGAACTCCTCATGTAGATCTGTTTGCCTCCAGTCTCAGTAACAGTAGAAGAAATTCTACTTCAGGACTCCTTGCTCAAAGGCCTGGAAGGGCAGATGCCTTTTCATTCCCATGTATTAAATGTTACTGTGTGTGCCTTTTCACCTTTTCCTCTGATAAGCAGGGTTCTAAAGATTCAGAAAGTCTCTCTAAAGATAATTGAGATGACCCCATTTTGGATCAGGCAACAGTGGTTCTCCCTTCTTTTGAAAGTAGCCAAGGGCATTTACCACAAACTTCCTCACAGAATTGCTCATATAAGACAGGCATTGTTTGCACTCCAACTCAGCTTCTTCATTTGACTGCCTGGGTGGTAGAATTTAGTACTTTTTGTTATGAGGATGGTGCATCAGGTATTAAGGGACGCAAAGCAACCAACTACCAGAAAATCATACATGGGCAAGTGGAAAGGATGTTGGTGCTAGAACAAGAACTAGGCACCTTTTAAGGGTCAAACTCCATTGGATCTGCAGTATTTGTGTGCACTTTTATCCTCTGTCCTTTCTTACTGTTCTGTAGATATTCAGTTCTTCGCCATCTGTGCTTGTCTACCCCTTTTCTGCCCTGTCTCAAGTGAAACATTTTTTTGAAAGTAGTTTTACATATCTGTCCACCTAGAAAACAAGTGGCTCCTTCTTGGCATCTTAATTTTGTACTGGAAAAAAAACTTGCACTCTTTTCTTTTGAACCTGCTCATGAGGCTATTTTGAAGTTCATGTCTTGGAAAACGGTGTTACTCTTCTTGCAGAATTCAGCGCGATGAGTATCTGAGTTGCACACTCTTATGATTCAGTCCTGTCTCATATTTTACAAATATAGGTTAACTTTAGTCTTAAAAGAAGAACTGGTTCTCAAAGTGGTTTCAAAGTTTTCTTTGAGTCAGGCAATTCATCTGATGTTCTTCGTGTTTCACTGTTGCAGTCATTACATTTTGGGTAATCCTGCTGGCAGGTTGCCTTCAGTCGGCCTGAATTCCAAAGTCTTGGGTCCTGCGATGGCTGTCGTCTGCCCTTCCCTGACGTCAGGTCGTCGGGGGTATAAAAGAAGCAGCCGATGCCATTTTCTTTAGTCTTTCTTGCCGCGCAGTGCCCGAAGCAGAAGCAGTTCGCAAGTGCCGGTCGGCCGGCTCCTGAGATTTTCGAGTACTAATTTCAGATCCAAAGTCTTCTATAAAGCTAAGTACCCCGTTGGGGAAACTTTATTCTTGCTCCAGAACCGATGTCAGAAAAAGTTAATAATTGTATTTCTTATGGGAAACAAATACCTCATAAGGACTTTCATTCTTACTGTATTCCTTGCCTAGGCCCTGATCATAACTTTCTGAGTTGTAGGTTTTGTGCTAGATTTAACTAACACACTATTAAGCGTCGGTATGATTTTGCTTTAAACTACTTTGGACGCAGGTTTAATTATCCAGAAATGTTGTTGGAAAGCCATCCGACTACCGGAGTTCACAAAAAACGCAAAGAAAAAGACAGCCAAGGCTCAAAACCGACGACGAAGCTTCTCCTAAGCTAGTCGCCAGTTCGCCGGTTCTCCATGAGGCACTTTCGCAGCCCCTGACGACCGCTACTTTAGAGTCGCAGGCTGCTACCGATTCCCATGTTGAGTCAGCCATGCTGCTGGAAACTCAAGGTATTGGAGCCTCTGACGCTAATCCTTCAGATGGGTCTGGAGCCGCTGAGCAGGCACTGGCTTCTGAGGGGTGTATTCAGACCCAAACATCTATACATTAAACCGACTTCAAAGGCAAAGACTAAAGTACCTTCAAAGACAAAGAAGCAATCTCAAGAGCCACGTGGACAGGCCTCCATGCCCAAAAAACAGACTCTCAAAATGGCTGAAGACTTTATTACCTTGTTCAGGGGTTCCCATCCCAGCCACCACCATGGCATCAGCCGGTACACCTTTTGGTGGTGGTTTTGATTCTTTAGAGGCCTCCTGCAGGGCCGCAGTTACAGGTTCTGTAATTAGAAGGCATGCTTGATTAAAGGAGCAAAATCTGCCTGATCATGTTAAAGTTAAATTATTAGATGCGCCTTTTAGAGCATGATACTGTGGTGTTAAGACAGAAGAGGTGTTAAAGAAAATGGAGGACAAGGCTAAATCTATGCAAATGGTCAAAGATTTCTTACAAGTACAGCCACCTAGGTTTAGTAGACACTGGCCAACAAAGTATTGGTCCTTTCCTGTGTCAGACAGACCTCAAAGGGGCAGACCCAGATGCCCTAGAGGCAGATCCCAGGCACAAGGTTCATACAGGTCAAAGCAATGGGGTGCTTCTCCCTCCAAAAGTGGAGAAGACAAATCACAACCTTACACGAAACAGTCCCAATGACTTCCCCCTGCCTGCACCAAGCACTTATTTCCTGGCAGCGCCCTTACGGGGAAAATTAGCATTTTTTTCTCAAAATTGGCACATTATAACCCAGGACAAGTGGGTTCTAAATATCGTGTCACAAGGCTAAAAGTTCCATTTCCATACCCTGCCAAAGGCAAACGGCTGGCCAGATCAGCCAAAAAAATCAATGGGCAGAGGCACAAAAACAAGTCTCATCCCTCATGGACATATGAGGGCCATTCAACAAGTGCCAGAGCAAGAGCGGGGACAAGGATTTTACTCAAGACTGTTCTTGGTACCCAGAAAGGACAAGACCTGGCTAATACTGGACCCATCTATTCTGAACACATTCCTGGATATACCAAAATTCAAAATGTTGACTTTGCAGCAGCTTCTACCCATGCTGGGCAAGAACGCTTGGCTTGTAACTTTAGACCTAAAAGAGGCACACCTGCATGTCCCAATCAGGCAAACATTCAGAAGATACCTCAGATTCAAGGCTGGCTCAATGCATTACCAATTCTCTGCACTGCCCTTTGGCTTATCTACTGCGCCCAGGGTCTTTACAAAGTGCCTAGCACCAGTAATTGCATTCTGTGGACAAAGAGGAATACAAATATATCCTTACTTGGGCGACTGTCTAATTCAAGCAGAGAACAAGGACATCCTTCTACGACATCTGGGTTTTGTGAAAAAACTTCTAGCATGCCTAGGGTACACAGTCAACGAAAATAAATCAAAACTAGTACCCTCTCGAGAGATAATATTCCTGGGTGCAAGCTTAAATACAACTGCCCAGATGGCTTATCTCATGCCAGACAAAGGCAACTGTCTGCCTATTTCAAAATGTTAGCAACAAAGGCCCAGTTATCTGCAAGAAAAATTCTGCAGGCTTTGGGCTTCATGGCATCCTGCATCCTACTAATTCCATATGCAAGACGGCATATGAGGAAACTTCAATGGTACCTAAAAACTGTTTGGACTCTACATTGCCACAGCCTGGAAACTATAATTACTCTCATTCCCTGCCTGCAACAGGAGTTTCAATGGTGGGCAAAGGCTTGTCACCAAAACAAGGGACAGCTGTTCACATTACCCTCAACCAGGCAGACACTAACAACAGATGCATCAGATTATGCCTGGGGGGCCCACATGGCAGGAAGATGCATTCAGGGAACATGGACCTCAAACCAAATGCATCTACATATCAATCAAAAAGAGATGCTAGCTGTTCAGAATGCCCTGACAGCCTTCAAGGACCTACTTCATCCAGGACAACTACTGATAGACAGACAATACCACGGTCATGTGGTATATAAACAAGCAGGGGGGCACACATTCTTACCCCCTTTGCAGACTAGCCATGACTTTGTGGGACACAGCATTGACTTACCAAGTACATCTGCAGGCACAATTCCTACCAGGAAGGAAAAATACTCTGGCAGATGATCTAAGCAGAAACATCATGGATCCCCACGAGTGGCAGCTGGATCCACAAGTCTTCAGCATGATAACAAGGAAATGGGGATGCCCGGACATAGTTTTATTTGCCTCCCCTCACAACTACCACCTAAACATATTCTGCATATGGATTTATCACAGACAAGCATGGAAGGTGGGTGCCCTATCCTTCAGCTAGAAAAGCCTATCAGTATATGCCTTTCCTCCTCTGCCTCTCCTCCCCAAGGTACTCCTAAAGGTCAGACAGGAAAAGCCAAAGATGATACTGATTGCACCAGACTGACCCCACCAGCACTGGTACCCAATATTAAGGAGCTTGTCTGAATGCCCAGTTTGGACCTTACCTCAAGTACCGCATCTACTGTCCCAGCAAAACAATCAAATCCTGTCACCACTGGGCTTCCGGATATTGGCTAAGGCTCTTGCCACCCCATAGTGCCTTTTTTAGGCAAGGCTCAAAAGACAAACCCACCTCCTTAGAAAACAATAATGGAAAAAAACTAAGGGTAATGCTGCTCATCGCCAGAAGTCTAAATCTCAAGATGCAGACACTTGATGCACTCCTCAGCATGGAGAATATCGACGTCTGTGCAGTAACTGAAACCTGGTTCAAGGCTCCTGAGAGCACCCCAGCGTTACCAGGCTATACCTCGTATCATGCTTTTTGGCCCCAAAACCTGGGCCGAACCACAAAGGGAGGGGGAGTGTCCATATTCATCAAGGACACCCACACCTCCAGGTTAGTAGCAACACATGAAGCATCAGAGACCATACAGGTGCAACTAACCATAGGTAAAACTGCTATACAACTGGTAGCATGTTACAGACCACCCTCCCAATCTCAAGAACTCCACTCAGCCTTCCTGAAGACACTGGAGGATACGAATGTATCACAAAATACCATCATACTGGGAGACTTCAACTACCCAAACATAGATTGGGTACATTATTCTAGCCCTAATACCCTAGCCCAAAGGTTCCTGGAATTCATAAATTCAAATGCACTGGAACAATTAGTCACCTCTCCCACTAGGGAGATAATATACTAGACCTGATCATCACAAACATGGGGACAAAATGCTCCACACCGAAGTATACCCTCACTAGTGAGATCTGACCACAAACTAATCACCCTGGATATACATATCCCACCTCCACCCCCAGCACAAAAGACTACAGTGAAAAACTTCTCAAAAGCAGACTTCACTCTTCTTAAGACTGAGATGGTATCACTTAAGCCCACTGTGCCAGTGGATACCACATCCCACAATGCCGAATCCTTCACAAATGCTTTCTATGGACATCTCCAAGAATGCATGGATCATGCAATCCCAAACAAATCCAAGTCCCTCTCCACCAAAGGTAAGCGTCCTGTCTGGTGGACCTCAGCCATAAACAAATTGTATAACAAAAGAAGGAAGCTACTGCACGTCAGAGCAAAATCCCATGAAGGGAAGACCTCTCTGATCAACATTAGCAAAAAACTACGTTCTCTCATAAAAACATCCAAGGCCAACTTTGAGAGAAAAATCGCTAAGGACACTAAAGATAACCACAAAGCCTTCTTCAGCTATGTTAGAAACCTGGGCGGAAACCCTCAGATATGCTCAGAGTTGGTTCACAACAATAAAAAATACACTGAACCCACAGATATTGCCAACATTCTGGCTGACCAGTTCAGTGCAAATTTCTCCCCTCCTTCACCCCCAAAAGAAGAAATACTTATCCCAGCCTAATGTAATCTCCCTGTCATCTCAGATGTCCAAGTGAGAACCGCCCTAAACAAAGCAAAAAACACAGCATCAATGGGACCTGACGGTATCCCGAGTTGCGTGTTATGTGAACTCCAAGAGGAGCTAAACCCACACATAAAAATGCTATTTAACCTTAGCCTTACTTCGGGATATGTACCTGAACACTGGCATACAGCAACAGTGGTCCCACTCCACAAGGGGGGGGGTGCCTCTACAGACCCTGGAAACTACCGCCCCATAAGCTTAACCAGCCTGGTCTGCAAAGCTATGGAAAGAATCATCATGAAACTCATAAACAGAGACATAGGGGACCTACAGACACTTGACCCCACCCAGTTCAGCTTTGTAAAGGGCAGATCCTGCCTTTTAAACCTGGTTGACTTTTTCGAAACAGTCACTAGAGCCATTGACGAGGGCAAAGCAGTCCATACAGCATACCTAGACTTGGCTAAGGCCTTCGACACAATACCCCACTCAGGCATCATAGATAAGCTCAACAGCTTAAATATAAACCCTTATGTTACTAGATGGGTTGCAAACTGGCTAAAGGACAGAACCCATAAAGTTAAAATCGCTGGAGCAATGTCAGACTCAAAGCCACTCACAAGTGGTGTCCCACAGGGATCTGTCCTGGGACTCCCTCTTGTTCGGCATTTATTTCTCAGATGTTAAAGCAAACACGGGAGGGCTGTGGCTGGCAAAGTTCGCAGATGACTGCAAACTAGGCGCCATAGTAGATACACCAGCAGACACACACATCCTACAAAAAGGCCTCACAGAAACGGACAACTGGTGCCGGAGTCACGGCCTTAAACTAAATGCCAAAAAATGTATAGTCTTCACCTTTGGGAAGAACAAAGTACCCACAAATTATCACATAGACAACAACCCACTGAGTACTGAAAAAGTAATCGGAGACCTAGGGACCCAAGTCAACAGCGACTTCTCATTTGATACCCACGTTGCCAAAGTGGTTAGAAAAACATTCTACCTTGCACACCTCATCATGAAGGGATTCACATCCAGATCCAAGGATGTCATTGTACCCCTATATTTCTCCCTCATCAGACCGATGATTGAGTACAATGCCCCATTTGGTATGTACCTCACCCGGCATTTGCAACAGCTGGAGAGACCACAAAAGTACCTCACCAAGAGGATCAAGGGTCTCCAACATATGTCTTATTCTGCCAGACTAAAGAAACTTCAGCTCTGTTCAGTATCATACCGCCTGCTCAGAGGTGATCTCTGCCTGACGTACAAGGCCATGTCCAATCAGGATCTGATGGACATGCTCCACCTCAAAAAATCCAAGTCCATCAGGACCACGAGAGCTAAAGACTTAAACCTCGGCACAAGTATGAATAGGGCATGCTGGAGGGATAGATTCATAACCCAGAGGCTTCCCATGCTTTGGAACAGGATCCCAGTTCGTATTAGGCAGAGCCCCTCACCGACTCTCTTCAAGAGAAATCTTGAGTGGATGGGAGATCGTAAGTTTACCCCAGGGGTCACATCTGTGTCACTGCTAGACAGGGGCACAGTAAACTAATTCTATTATATAAGGGGACCTTCATTGTGTCACTACTAGACACAGTATTCTTAATTTATTCTGAACATTTTTGTACCATTTCATTACAAATGCCCCAGGGCAGATAGCCTAGTACTATACTATGAAACTATAAACAGCCAGCTCAGGACTTTAAACCTGGCAGCAAGGCGGATAATGTAGTCGTACAAAACACACTTCTCAGCAAAACTGTAATGGATGTCATTTTGGAAGCCAGAAGGCCTAGTACTAAATCTTATGCTGTAAAATGGAAGAGATTCTGTGCTTGGAAGCAGGCACAAGGAACAGATACAGCTGTGCCAAATATTCCTCAGAGTTTACAATACTTTACTGAGATGCTGGACAAAGGCCTATCTTTCTCGTCTATTAAAATTCATGCCTCTGCCATCTCGGCTCATTACAATGCAGAGCCTCCAATCTTTTCTCATCCCTTATTAAAACAGTACCTCAGAGAAGCCAAAAATTTAATGCCTCCGAGGAGAGCACCAATGCCTGCATGGGACCTGTCTTGGAAAAACTCACCCTGCCTCCTTATGAGCCAGCTGCTACTGCTGATGTAAAGTTTTTTTCTTGGAAAACAGCTCTGCTCCTAGCAATAACTTCTGCAAGACGAGTTTCAGAGCAACAGGCACTCATGGCTGTGGAACCTTTTATAATTGTTTATCCGGACAGGGTCTCCCTGAGGACAAACCCAGCATTTATGTCTAAAGTGGTGTCCAGTGTGGCTCTTAATCAAACCATTCATCTGCCAACTTTTTATCCAAATCCACAGAACAAGGGGGAAAGAATTCTGCATTCTTTGGACGTAAACAGACAGCTTAGATTCTACTTGGACAGAACCAACGTTTTCAGAAAGACACAGCAATTACTTGTGCCATATGCTGCAGGATCACAAGGAAAGGCCATCTCAAAGCAGACTATTTCAAAGTGGATAAGCCACTGCATTCGTTTCTGCTACTTATACCATGGCAAACCAGTGCCTAAGGGCATTAGGCCACATTCCACCAGAGCTGCAGCCACTTCAGCCACCTTTTTCAGGGGAGTACCAACCAAGGACATTTTAGAGGCAGCTCCTTGGAGTTCAGTGCACACCTTTACAAAGCACTATCATCTGCCACTCTACTCTAAATCCAGGGCAGGATTTGCCACTGCAGTTCTGCAGGGTCTCATAGCCACTTCTAATGCTGTTTAGCTCCAGCCTCCCAACCATAGCTTTGGGAATCTACCCAAATGTAATGACTGCAACAGTGAAACACGAAGAACATAGTACAGTTGTGTACACTTCCCATAAAATGTAGATGTTCGAGTGTATTCACTGTTGCAGTCCAGGTTACCCACCCACCATCCCCTCTTTTCTTCTGATGGAACCTATATGGTGTATTTTTTATGTAAGTTTATATTGCTGCATGTAATTTTATATATAGATATAAATTGTGGCTACCCTTTCAGGGGGCACCTGACATCTGGGGCAAGAAAAACTAAAGAAAATGGCGTTGGCTACTTCTTTTATACCCCTGACGTCAGGGAAGGGCTGACGACAGCTGACGCAGGACCCAAGACTTTGGAATTCAGGCCGACTGAGGGCAACTTGCCAGCAGGATTACCCAAATGTAATGGCTGCAACAGTGAATACACTCGAACATCTACATTTATGGTAAGTGTACACAACTGTACTTTTTCTTTCCAAAACCAAAAAATAAGGGAGAAAAAATTCTTCACACTTTGGATGTCCACAGGCAACTCTGCTACATTGACAGAGCAAAACTTTTCAAAAATTCTAATCAGCTTTTTTATTCCTTATGAAATCAAAAAGGGTCAGGCAGTATTTTTCCACGGTTTCATTTTTCTGCTCATAACATGACAAATCGCTTCCAGACAAATTCTGGGCCCATGCTGAACGTGATCTGCCTACTTTTGTAGCTTTTTGGAAAGGGATGTACTCTAGAAATCTTTTAGAAGCAGCAATGTGCACACATTTACCAAGCACTAAAAGCTAAATTGTTTCTCTGGGACTTGAGCAGGCTTTGCTAAGACAGTTCTCCAGGGGCTGCTAGACTCCGACACTCTTCTGTCCTCCCTTTCTTCTCTATGCTCTCGTATTTGTCCTCTATAGCTTAGGCTATTGCAACAGTGATCTAATGCTGAACATAGAATAGTTATGTAAGTAAACTTTAGTTTAACAGTATATGTTTGAATCGGTCACTGTTGCAGTACAAACACCCTCCCTCTATCCACCTTCTGTTTATTGTTTTTTGTCTGCCAGATTTTTTTCTTAATTACTTGTTTTCCTAGCATATACATAGCTGGCAAAGCTCCAGCCTCCCTTGTTCTGAGAGAAGAAAGCTCTGAGATTTTGGTGCACTAACTATTGCCTTCCTTAAGCTCTACAGTATTTAGTGTGTGTGAAAGGTGTCGTAAAGCTTTGGAAGCTAGCCCAATCATCCAATCCTTTCAGAATACATTCAGTGTTGTGTACACTACTGAAACACTGAGCTGTTCGAATGTTTACTGATATGGTATTCCTCCTCTGCCCCCAGTTTTGGCACCAGTGGACATGCAGTTGGTGCTGGCCCATGTACCTCTTCCACTGATGTCATCAATTAATGTTTGTTGCGTGCCAATGCCCATTCTTTGGCACCAATCTTGTCTACACAGATAGCAACTGGAGCCAAGGGGGTCAGCATCAGGCCTCCAGTGTCATTGCCAACCAAGGTATCATTGGGAGCCATTGTTGCAGTTGATGCTTTCTGCATTCCTCCCCTTGGTACTGAAATTTTCTGTTGTAACTTTAGCTCCAGAGCTTTCAGAGTTGACAAGTGGTGTTAGTGTCACTTTGGCAATGCTGGTGATGACCCGTTTGGTGCTGGGAGTTTAGGCCCCAAATTCTTAAGTAGATAGGTAATCTAGAGGAGACCTGAAATAGGATCTTTGCAAGGACTTGTACATGCCCCATCGATTCCACCACTAGACAGTGCTGACATCGGATCCTTCAATTACTTGTCATTTATGTTCAAACAAGACAGATGTTCCTGTAGGGCAACATTGCTGAGATCTGGGGCACCTTCTTCTGATGACACTTCTAGTCTTCCTAGGAAGAGGTAGTGTAAGAGGAAGCACATAAACTCCCCTTCAGAGCCTCCTTTCCTATATACAGATATTGACAAAGGGAAGGTTTTACCAAATTGCACTCCTGAAGACGCTGCTTTTGGCAGAATCCTTGAGATGAGACAGAGGTGGTCCTAGCCCAAAGACCCCCCCCCTGCATAGACACAGATTTTGCAGGAGACCTACAAGTTCACCCCTGCCAACACCTGGATAATAACAATACCTGTCAAGGTAGTGGATATGGTATGTTGCAATTCCTGGAAAGAAACTGATGTGGTGGGACCTATACCCTTTAAACCTGATAGAGTGCTACATACCCCCCAAAGACAGCAGTGGAGCAAACGACCTGTTGATTCTGTAGTGGTGGCGGCCTCACTTGGATATACAGTTCTTTCGCTTAACTGCATGGTTTCTCTATTTCCAATAATGGCCAGGGACCATATTCACTCCTTTTTGAGGTAGTTAATCTGATTACCACATCCCATGTACCGTCAACTCTCTGGCCTTTGAAAAAATATAGATCCTACATTAGCATCTCTTGCCAGTGTTCTCATTTTTCTTGCAGACCTTTTCATGAAGGACACCAGTTGCTCCTCAATTAAGGTACACTTAAACATTTAATGTTTAGAATGCAGGCTTTTCCATGTCATCATTGGCTTCTCACAAGACATATGGCATGTTCGAAAGGGTTTTTTCATTCCACACCTCCTCTAGTTCAGCCTGCTCCCACTTCGGATATGAATTTTCTAAAGGGATTAATCAGCCCCCATTTGGGCTACTAAATTCTGCAGCCATAAAACTCTCTACCTGAAAAACTGTTTTGGAACTTTGTCTTATTTTTCAAAATATCCCCGCATTGTTTTTCATCCAGAGTCTCACACAAGAATAACAGACTCATTTGAACCAGTCTGTTAATTTGCCTAATTACTCAAATAAAGGAGAATATTAGTACATACATTGTATATATATATATATATATATATATATATTCATAGACCACTTTTGTTTATCTTCATCACACAAAGAAACTCAGAAAGATGATCAGCTGTTTATCCTTTTCACCAGTCAAAAAAGGTCACTCAAGAAAGGTCAGATGGTATGCAAGATTACCCTTTCCAAATTATTATCTGATTGCATAGCCCATGTGTTAATGCTTCTGCTGGGAAACCCTTGGGCCACCAGATTGAAAGTGCACTCTGTTAAAGTTAAGGGTACATCTAGTGCCTTTTTTTCTAACTTTCTCTTGGAAGACATCACAGCAGCTGCTACATGATCAGCTTTGTATACCTATGCTATACGTAAGTTAGTAGGAACTTGCACGGCTATTGATATGTCAGGATCTTAATAATCCTAGCTTTACATTCCCATAGAAGTTTTTGGTTCATATTTTTGTGTATGAATAACCCAGAGATGGGCAGAACAAGTATATGTTGGGAAACTTACTGAATCAGGAGTAATTTTACAGTTTACTATCCAGTTGTCCAAATTACTTTTGAATAGAGTAAGTACTTTGCAGAGAAGTACTTTGCATTATGTGGATTGGAAACTGTTCCATAGAAGTAGTGATCTCTGTGATGTATACCTATCCTTCCAACATCTACCGAAACGAAAGATGTATGCAAGTCTTGGATAGCCAAAAACCAAGAGAAAGGACTTGCACGAGTGTCCAAAAGAAGGTCAAAAACCAAACCCTTTAAGTAAGCACAAGCACTTTTATTCACAAACGCTAAGAAACAGAAAAATACGTTTTCGACATAAAATCCAAGTCTTCATCAGAAGTGAACCAACATCCTTCCAACATCTCCTGTTTATGTTGCAAAAGAGATTGAGGTTGCCTCTTTGTAGCATGTATAATAATGAGTAGATGGCCAAAGCTTTGAGCTAGTCTGCATATTTTTTTTTGGCTTGGGTCCTTTTTATTTTCTTAATGAGAAAATGATCCAGTTGCGATAAGTGCTTGGATATGTACATGCCAAAAAGGGCATTATATATTTAATGATCTGTCTAATGAGAACCAAGTAGGGTAGAATGGTGACACCCCCTGGACAACATACTTTTAGATATAAACTTTTGAGATGAAAAAGGACTTCCTTACATTAGTGGACATATGGTGATCAAAGGACAGTTCATTGTCTACTTAGGTTCACAGATCCCTGGCTATAAGATCAACTTTCAGTAGTCTGACAGTGTGATAATTTATGGGGAAATAATGAATTCTGAAGGGTACTGTTGTATGTTTCTTTTTCTAGTCTCTCTCTCTCTTTTTTTTTTTCAAACAAGGAACATCTTTATTAAATTATCATGTATGACATAGGCAATCTTACATTTATATAAATGAAAATAAACCATGCCGACAGTCTCCGTTCCAAACATTATATATTACAAACCATGCCTACACAACTTTAGTTGCAAACATTATACATCACATGTTAAGTTCTCAATCTCGCCTTCATTCTTGCTGGATGGGTTCGGAGCCGATCCTCGGCTTTGACTCGGCCACTTACTAAAGCTCAAGAGCTATTCCGGCTCAAGGCAACCCTATATCCCATGATGCTAGGCGATAACTCCCCAGATCGTTTGCCGCTTTCGAGGTGCGTATTTTTACCGGCTCTTGGTAAGTCTTGATATATATATATATATATATATATATATCTATATATATATATATATATATATATATATATATATATATATAGTCAGTCACCCTATATATATATATATATATATATATATATATATATATATATATATATATATATATATATAGTGTTCAGTCACCCCTTTTAGTTAATTTTTCACCCAGTTGTTTTTTCAATAGTTAGCAACTACCTTTAACTCTATTACTGTTTATACCTTCCCTTTTTATCCCTTATATCCCTCCCCCTCCACTCTTAGGTTAGGCCTTAAGCCTTCCCCTTTCCTAATTTTTCTTGGGGATCCTGTGGAGTGTTTGGGTGTGTCAGTATCCTAATTAATATTTTTATTGTTATTTTATTGTTTTTTGAGAGGTGTGTGTGTGTGTGTGTGTGTTTTCTCTTCCTTTTGTGATCCCTCGACACTGTTATGTCGAGGGAACCAAAGGAAACCAAGGTCTCAGGCTTTAAGAAGTGTGACTCGTGCTGTCAGAAAATGTCTGACAGACGGTCACACGTCTTGTGTTTACTGCCTGGGACCCCTGCACCTGCAGGACTCTTGTTCTGTATGTCATGCATTCAGTCCAAGAGTCCTGCAGGAGCGCAGGAACAAACTTGTACTGAGGGGCTTGTTAAAGCCCGAGGGCTCCCCGACTAAGTCAGCATCGGGGAGGCCTTCAAAACCAGCAAAACCGTCTGCTCCAAGTACTAAGCCTTCGGCTGCTGGCTCCTTGTCTGTGCCTAGATCGGCTCCGGCTGGAGCCGATCCCTTTGAGTCACAGGTTCCGGTCTCGGCACCACTCGGTGCCGATACCTCTGAGTCCATGCATTCACTGTCTGCTCCGGCTGGAGCTGACGTGTCCTCGGCTCCCTTGGCTCCATCTAAGAAGAGGTCAAGATCCCCTTCATTGGAGTCCATCCGTTCGGCTCCGAGATCTCCCCTGCTCTCGGAGCGGAGCCATCGGAGCCCATCTTCTCGGTCGTTCAGACTTTCAGATCACGACCTGAGAGAGTGGTAAGTAGGCTGTTAGTCTCAGGCATTGGCCCTGATGATCTGTAGCCCATCTCATCAGACAGTAGCTATTACGACTCCACCTAATTTTCCTCCTTCGACTCTCCCTCAGAGTTCGGAGCCGGAGCTCCTCGGAGCCGCGACTGTTGTGGTGTCAGAACCAATACCTCCCCCTTCGGCTCCTTCATCTTCCGCTCCGATCTCTTCCTTGATGCCTTCATTGGACGGATCCGGGCGCCTGATCTCTCTCGTCTGCTCCGAGGGGGCGAGTGGCATCGGACCATTGTCCGACCCCGTTCTCCCTCTCGGAGCATCGGCGCTGGTGAACTCAGCCTTGACATCGGCCTCGGAGCCTTCCCCGTCGGTGTGGCCTGGGGTTCCTACCTCTTCGGAGCAGGGGCCCTCTGGCCTTTCTGATAGGGGAGCCTTCGAGGTAATGAGGAGCATACTAGCCCTAGGGCATAGTCAACGGTCAGCTCCATCAGCTCCTCCCACTACAGTGCCTGCTGATGTCTCTTCCCACTCTCTTGCTCCCGGACCCAGAGATCCAACACCTCAGGTTTTCCCACTGGGAATTTCTTCCTCTTCCGAGGCTTCTCCTGACCTGTCAGCGGAGCCTCCGCATAAGAGGACATGTAAGAGGAAGCATGTGGACTCCCCTGAGTCCATTACATCTGACACCGACTTGGATGGGTCGGAGGGATCCCCAAAGTCCCCCTCTGAGGATGTCTCTTTCTCAGACATCCTAGAAATCCTAAAGCAGAGGGGGAACTGGTCTTCCCTTAATCCTTCCGAGGACGAGTCGGTGTACCTGGAGGCGTTTGGTTCTCGACCCTCCACCTCCTGGGTGTCTCCGCCTTTCGACCCCCTTATGGAAGTAGTAGCTTGGAAGGCATGGTCGGCCCCGGATTCGGTGGAACCCACCCCTCAGAGGCCATCTAAATTCATCACAGCACCAGTTGACAAGCAATTCCTAACTAAAGGTGTACCGGCTGATGCCATGGTGGTGGCTGCAGCCACCAAGAAGGAACTAGCTGATCCTTCAGTACCTATCCATCCTCCTAATAAGGATTCTAGGACCATGGATAGGTACGGTAAGCGGATGTTTTCTTCAGCGACCTTTGCCATGTGGTCGCTGAATTACTTGTGTCACTTCACCCGCCTTCAGAGAGATATTCTCAAATAGTTGGGAGAAGTCTTACAGGATCCATCTGCTGCTGGGTCCCAGGATAAAATAAACTCACAGCTTGGAACCCTGAACTCGATTGTTAACTCCTCCATGCGTCTAATTTCATATGCAGCCGATGGAGCGAGTAGGGCCGCAGGCACAGGAGTGGCCTTAAGGCGTCACGCCTGGATGCGGCTGTGTAATTTCGCGGACCCTTTCAAGGTGTCCTTCGCAAATTCCCCTTTTGATGGTTCGGCTTTTTTCGGACCTCAAATGAAAGACACCTTGACCAGATGCGAACAAGATGGCAAGACTCTTTCTGCCGTAGGAGTCTGTTTCTCCACCCCTTCAAGACCATACCCTAAGGGTCAGAAGGGTGGGAAAATGTGATTCCGCAAATCTCAAGGAGTCACGCCTGATCAAGAGGTCAGTTTACCCCCAGAGGCAGAGGGGGTAACAACAGATGCCGCCCTGGGGCAGAGGGGGTCCGCAGAACCAGGGTAGCAGGGAGCGCCTCTCTGACAAACCCTTCCAGCATCCCTGAGATGTTGCCTGATTGTCCACCTTCGGAGGCAGTCTGAGGAAGATTGTCGCTGTACCCAATAGCCTGGCTTTCCCTTACTCAAGACAAAATGGGTACAGTCGATCATATCCGAGGGTTACAAAATTCCCTTTATCCAAACCCCAATTCAGCAAAAGGGAACCCTTCCAGACGTTCCACCCGGTCTAAGGGAACTATCAGTATCAGAAATATCAAAACTGCTAGCAAAAAGAGCCATCCAGCCAGTCCCAGCAGACCAACTAGGATCCGGAATCTACTCAAGGTTTTTTTTGGTACCGAAAAAGACGGGACTGGAGACCAATGTTAGATCTCAGCAAACTAAACAAGTTTGTAAAGAGAACAAGATTCCGGATGGTCACGCTACAGTCCATTCTATCCTTTCTGGGCAAGGACAATTGGATGTGCTCCGTGGACCTTCAGGATGCATACTATCACATCAAAATTCACAGGCGCTCCAGAAGGT
Source organism: Protopterus annectens (assembly GCF_019279795.1). Lineage (NCBI taxonomy): Eukaryota > Metazoa > Chordata > Ceratodontiformes > Protopteridae > Protopterus > Protopterus annectens. The sequence continues at coordinate 72,038,262 of NC_056734.1, forward strand.
TTGTCCGCTTTCGGCTGGGGGCCAGTCACTACCAGTTCAGAGCCCTGCCCTTTGGTCTCACTACAGCCCCCAGAGTGTTCACCAAATATATGGCAGCAGTTACGGCTCACCTGAGATGGCAAGGATGCCAGGTGTTTCCATATCTAGACGACTGGCTCCTCACTGCCACCACCAGGCATCAACTTCTCCAAGCCAGAGCTTACACCATTCACATTTGCAGAGGGCTAGGAATCTCTATAAATTTTGAAAAGTCTGCCTTGTCGCCTTGTCAGTCTATTACCTTTATAGGCGCCAACTTGAACACCGTACAACTTTCAATAAAGTTAACAGATCAAAGGGTCTTAGATATTCAAAACCATGTCCATGTTCTTCTTCAGAGCGACAAAATTCAGGCCAGGTATGTCCTGAAAGTATTGGGTCTTATGGCGGCCGCCATAACACTTCTTCCCCTTGCACGTTTTTACATGCGTCTTCTACAGTGGATGCTTTTCGCCCAATGGTCTTTTCAGCAACTCCCCATGCACCACAAGATCATAACTCCAACTTGCAAAAGTCATCTGTCCTGGTGGATATTGTTCCCTCAAGTCCATCAAGGCAGACCCTTTGTTCCTCCTCCCCCAGTCACCATGGTGACATCGGACGCCTCCCTGATCGGGTGGGGGGGGGGGTATTTTCAGGGCAGGATGTTCCATGGCACTTGGCAACCTTTCAAACGCCAACTGCACATAAATGTCCTAGAGATGAAAGCAGTGCTTTTAATGTTGCAGCCCCTCCACAACTCTTCCCCTAGGAACTATTGCAATCCAAACGGACAATATGTCCGTAGTGTGGTATATCAACAAGCAAGGCGGAACCAAGTCCTATCCCCTGTGTCGAGAGGCACTTAGACTTTGGCAATGGGCAATCTTCTCTCAGCGGTTTCTGATAGCAACTCATATCCCCGGGAAGTCCAACATCATAGCGGACAGGTTGAGCAGAGCTATACTCATGCCACACGAGTGGTCTCTCAAACAATCTGTGGCGGAAGAGATTTTTCAGAAGTGGGGCCTTCCTTGCTGCGATCTTTTTGCTACACCCCAAAACAGCAAATGCCCCGACTTCTTCACCCTCTTCCCCCTTCCAGGCCATCCCCTCAGAGACGCTGTAGTCCAAGATTGGCCTCAGGGACTTCTCTATGCCTTTCCACCCTTTCCTCTAATCCCACAAGTAATTCAGAAAGCAACCGCCTTGAGAGCCAAGTTGATTCTCATTGCCCCTTTTTGGCCTCGACAGATATGGTTTCCGTTCCTACATCATTATCTTTTGGTACAGCCTTGGCATCTGGACCTAGCTCCAGATCTGTTGACCCATCAGTCGGGGCAGCTGCACCAATCCCTACATTCTCTCAACCTCACTGCTTGGTTGCTCCACTTCCGTCCTTAGCCAGGCTTCCTATGATTTCTAATCCCGTCCGGGATATCATAGTAGCTTCCCTTAAATCTTTCACCAGAAGGATTTACACTAGTAAATGGAAACGTTTCTCCTTCTGGGCAAAGGCAAGGAATATAGATCCCTTTACTGCCCCAATTCATTCGGTCTTAGACTTCCTAGCCGAAATTTTTCATTCAGGGTCTTCTGCCTCTACAGTAAAGGTTCAGTTGGCAGCCATATCAAATTTTCATACAGGCTTATCGGACCACAACATCATGTCCAATAAGATTTGCAAAGCTTTCCTTAAAGGTGTATATTTACTTAAGCCTCCGATCAAAGACCCTCCACCTCAGTGGGATCTTAATTTAGTCTTAACATCCTTGATTCTTCCCCCCTTTGAACCTGTGGTCTCCTGTTCATTGAAATTTCTTTCCTGGAAGACACTCATCCTAGTCGCCATTACTTCTGCTAGGAGAGTATCTGAGCTTCACGCCCTCTGCATTCGTCCTCCCTACTTAATCTTCCATAAAGACAGAGTTTCTCTAAGGACTAATCCATCCTTTTTACCCAAGGTGGCTTCGCAGACAAATTTAAATCAATCAATTGAGCTCCCAGTTTTTTTCCCAAACTATACTAACAGAGCGGAGCAAAAGCTACATTATCTAGATGTTCACCACCAGCTCCGATACTATTTGGATAGAACCAAACAAATAAGGAAGTCTGATCAACTGTTTTTATCGTACGCAGAAAATAAGAAAGGCCTTCCTGTTTCTAAGGTAACCCTATCTAGGTGGCTGTCTTCTGTGATTACATCTATTTATCAACTCAGAGGCAGGGAATTAACTTCTAAGCCAAAAGCCCATTCAACTAGAGCACTAGCTACATCTACAGCTTTTCAAACTAGACTACCAATAGACACTATCTGTGCGGCAGCCACATGGGCCTCTCCTCATACCTTTGTTTCGCATTACAAATTGGACATGGCCTCCAGGGACAGAGCAACATTTGGTTCCACCATTCTTAAGAGTCTGTTCCAATGAGCCACCCAGGATGAAGGTGCTAGGACGGTCCCATCCAGCAAGAATGAAGGCGAGATTGACAACTTAACATTGAGAAGTTATGTACCTACCATAATGTTCCATGTTAGTTGTCTTCTCTCACCTTCTTTCTTGCATCCCACCCACCATCCCCCTAGCCTGGACAGACCGAGAAGATCTTCACTTCCTTGAAGGGTCCTTTTATTCCCTTGTTCACCATCTAGGTGTCCTAGGATACATATATAGTGTAGATAACTATCTTTGGGGGGGTTTTATCCCTCTTCCTCCTCCTTCCAGTTGGAGGATTTTGTTTTATTGGCCTATGCTAGGTTTTTTCAGCTTCCAAACGAGATCTGGGGAGTTATAGCCTATTATCATGGGATATAGGGTTGCCTCGAACCGGTAAAATAAGCTCTCGAGCTTTAGTAAGTGGCAGTCGAGCCAGGATCGGCTCCGAACCCATCCAGCAAGAAAGTAGGCGAGAAGACCACTAACATGGAACATTATGGTAGGTACATAACTTCTCAATGTTAAGTTGTCTATCTCGCCTTCATTCTTGCTGGATGGGTTCAGAGCCGATCCTCGGCTCCGACTCGGCCAATACTAAAGCTCGAGAGCTAATTCCACCGGCTCGAGGCTCCCCTGTATCCCCACAATGCTAGGCAGTAACTACTCAGATCTTGTTTGCCGCTTAGCTGACGAGGTGCTTTTCTACCGGCTCTGACAGGTTAGTGACAAATTATTCTATTTTCACAATCTTTAGACCCCTATTACTTTCCTAGTATAACTTTTATTTTTAATGATCTTTTTCCTTGAATCGATTCACCTTTTTTGCCCATAATCCCTCCCTTTATCCCCCTTTAACTTTAGGCCTTAGGCCGTTCACCTCCTATCTCCTAGTCCTTTAGTGTGACTGGAATTTAATATTTTCTTAAAGGCCTGTGTGTGTGTGTGTGTGTGTGTGTGTGTGTGTGTGTGTGTGTGTGTGTGTGTGTGTGTGTGTGTGTGTGTTTGTTTTTATTACTTAGGCCTTTACTATGTCTAAGGACTCCAAGGTCTCAGGCTTCAAGAAGTGTGACTCGTGCTGTCAGAAAATGTCTCTGGCAGACGGTCACACTTCTTGTGTGTATTGCCTGGGACCTTTGCACCTGCAGGACTCATGTGCTGTGTGCCATGGTTTCAGCCCTAGAGTCCTGCAGGAACGCAAAAATAAATTGATTTTGCGTGACTTATTAAAGCCTGAAGGCTTCCCGACCCAGTCTGTGTTGGGGTAGCCTTCTAAGACTTCCAGACAGTCGGCTCCAGCTTCAGAGCCATCCTCTAGAAGCATCAAAACTGCTTTGACATCGGCTCCAGCTGGAGCCGATGTTTCCAAGCCTCATACTATTACCTTGTCTCCGGCCGGAGCCGAGGCTAAGACTCAGTTGGCTCCGCTACTCTTATCGGAGCAACCTTCGAGAAAGAGATCTAGGTCTCCCTCCATCGGCTCCATTCACTCGGCACCAGGATCCCCTCTTCTTTCGGAGTGGAGCCATAGATCGCATTCCTCATGGTCTTCCAGGCTATCTGACCATGGTTTGCAAAGGGTAGTGAGTAGATTTCTCAAGTCCGAGGCGCTGGCCCAAATGCTTCATAGCCCGACTCATCAGTCAGCGGCTGTTTCTGTCCCTCAATGTGTTCCTCCTCCGACTCCTTTGAGCTCGGAGCCGGGGCTCATCGGAGCCGTGACTGTCGGCGCGTCGGGTCAGATACCTTCCCTTTCGGCTCCGTCGTCTGCTCCGATCTCCTCTTTGGAGGGATCTCTGCACTGAGCTTCCCTCGTCGGCTTTGAGGGGGCGAGTGGCATCGGACCCTTGTCCGACCCCGCTCTCCCTCTCGGTGCTTCGGCGCTGGTGAGTTTGGCTCCAACATCGGCCTCGGAGCCATCCCTGTCGGTGCCAGGGGGGTCCTGGTCTCTTCGGAGTGGGGACCTCCGGCCTTGCCCGATAGGGGTGCCTTCGAGGTCATGCGGAGCGTGCTAGAACCAGTGTCTGCTCCACAGTCGGCTCCGTCAGCCCCTCCATCATCAGTGCCTGTGGTGATTTCTACCCACCCCCTTGCTTCAGATCGCAGAGAGCCAACTCCTCAAGTTTCCCCATTGGGAATTTCCTCCTCTTCCGAGGCCTCTCCTGACCCGGTAGGAGAACCCCCTAGGAAGAGGCAGTGCAAGAGGAAGCACATTGACTCCACTGAGTCTATCACCTCTGACACTGACTTAGAGCAATCTGAAGGTTCCTCTCGATCCCCCTCTGAGGATGTCTCCTTTGCTGACATCCTTGAGATCCTGAAACAGAGGGGGAGCTGGCCAGCCCTTAACCCTTCAGAGGATGAGTCAGTTTACCTTGAGGCGTTCGGCTCTCGCCCTTCTACCTCCTGGGTGTCCCCTCCCTTTGACCCCCTTATGGGAATGGTGGCAAGGAAGGCCTGGACGGCTCCTGATTCAGTGGAACCCACCCCGAGGAGGCAGTCTAAGTTTATTACTGCCCCTAGAGATAGATTTTTTATCTAAAGGTGTCCCCGTCGATGCTATGGTGGTGGCCGCGGCCACTAAGAAGGAGTTAGCCGATCCTTCGGTACCTGTCCATCCTCCTAATAAGGAATCTAGGACCATGGACAGGTGCGGTAAGCGGATGTTCTCATCAGCGACCTTTTCAATGCGGTCGCTGAACTACTTATGTCACTTCACTCGTCTCCAGAGAGATTTACTCAAGGGTATGAGTGAAGAGGTAAAGGATCCAACAGCTGAGGGGTTCCAAGACAGAATGAACTCCCAGTTGGCAACCCTGAACTCCATCGTTAAGTCCTCCATGCGGCTTATCTTATATGCTGCGGATGGGGCGAGTAGAGCCGCAGGCACAGGCGTTGCCCTACGGCGTCATGCCTGGATGCGGCTGTGCAACTTTGCGGACCCTTATAAGGCGTCCTTCACCAATACCCCCTTTGATGGATCATCCTTGTTTGGCCCTCAGGTGAAGGATACATTGACTAGGTGCGAGGTGGAAGGTAAGACTCTCTCTGCCGTGGGAGTCCGTTTTTCTACCCCTTCTAGACCTTATCCCAAAGGTCAGAGGGGAGGAAATATTTGGTTCCGCAAACAAACCCAGGGAGTCTCATCTGACGCACAAGGTCGATTCCCCTCTAGAGGCAGAGGGGGGAATAACAATAGGCGCCGCCCTAGAGGCAGAGGAGGTCCGCAGAACCAGGGTAGCAGAGAAACTTTCTCTGATAAACCCTTTCAGCATCCCTGAGGAGCTGCCCGGCTGTCCACCTTCGGAGGTAGTCGGGGGAAGATTATCCCTGTACCCAAAAGCCTGGCTTTCCCTTACACAAGACAAATGGGTACAGTCTATCATATCCGAGGGTTACAAAATTCCCTTTATTCACATTCCATCCAAACCTAGAGGATCCCTTCCAGACGTTCCACCCAGTCTAAGGGAACAAGCAGCACTAAAAATTTCAGAGCTGCTATCAAAAAGAGCTATCCAATCAGTCCCAGCAGACCAACAAGGATCCGGAATCTACTCCAAATTCTTTTTGGTACCAAAAAAAACAGGGGACTGGAGACCCATACTGGATCTCAGCAACTTAAACAAGTATGTCAGAAAAACAAAATTCCGGATGGTCACGCTACAGTCCATTCTACCCTTCTTGGGTCAGGACAATTGGATGTGCTCGATAGATCTTCAGGACGCGTACTACCATATCAAGATGAACAAACGCTCCAGGAGATTTCTCCGCATCAGGCTGGGAACCAGTCACTACCAGTTCAGAGCCCTGCCCTTTGGTCTCACTACTGTTTACCAAATGCATGGCAGTGGTCTCGGCTCACTTGAGACGTCAAGGATTCCAGGTGTTTCCATATTTAGACGACTGGCTCCTTACTGCCACCACCAGACATTAACTTCTTCTATCCAGAGACTTCACTATCCAAACTTGCCAAGCTCTAGGCATTTCAATAAATTTCGAAAAATCTGCCTTGTCGCCTTGTCAATCTATTACCTTTATAGGCGCCACATTAGACACACTCTATCTTTCAGCCAGACTTACAGAGCAGAGAGTGTCAGACATCCGCAAACAAGTTTACCTTCTCTTACAATGCAACAAAGTAAGCCAGACTAGTTGTGAAGGTATTAGGACTTATGGCAGCAGCTATTCCCCTTCTCCCCTTAGCTCGCTTCCACATGAGGATCCTCCAATGGATGCTGTTTACTCAATGGTCCTTCCAACAGCTCCTGATGTCCCACACCATATTGATAACTCAATTATGCAAGAATCAACTGTCTTGGTGGATCACATCACCTCAGGTTCTCCAAGGAAGACCCTTCACTCATCCCCCCCCCCCAGTTGCCACGTTGACAACAGACGCCTCCCTGATCGGGTGGGGGGGCATTATCAGGGCAGGACAGTCCAGGGCACGTGGCAACCTTTCGAGTGCCACTTGCACATAAATGTCTTAGAGATGAGAGCAGTGCTTTTAGCGTTGCAAGCCCTTCACGACTCTCTTCCCACAGGGACTATTGCAATTTAGATGGACAACATGTCTGTAGTGTGGTACATCAACAAACAAGGTGGAACCAGATCCATACCCCTTATGTCGAGAGGCACTCAGACTTTGGCAATGGGCGATCTCTTCTCAGCGTTTTCTGGTAGCAACGCACATTCCCAGGAAGTCCAGCGTGATTGCAGACAAGTTGAGCAGGGCAATTCTCATGCCCCACGAGTGGTCTCTGAAGAAATCAGTACTGGAAGAAGTGTTCCAACGATGGGGCCAGCCTTGCTGCGATCTTTTTGCTACTCCCCAAAACAGCAAGTGTCACGACTTCTTCACTCTCTTCCCGTTACCAGGCCATCCCACCAGAGACGCTCTAGTCCACAATTGGCCCCGGGGACTTCTGCATGCTTTTCCCCCTTTTCTACTGATAACTCAACTAATTCAGAAAGCCATCGCCTTGAGAGTGACAATGATCCTCATTGCCCCTTACTGGCCTCGACAGATATGGTTTCCGTTCCTTCATCTTTACCTTTTGGAGCAGCCTTGGCATCTGGACCCAGTGCCAGATCTGTTGACCTACCAATCGGGCCAGCTGCACCGATCTCTTCATTCTCTCAACCTCACAGCGTGGTTTCTCCGATTCCGACCTTAGCCAGGCTTCCCTTAATATCTCGCTCGGTCCGAGATATCTTGATAGCCTCTCATAAATCTTCTACCTGGAAGATTTATAATAGCAAATGGAAACGCTTCTCCTTTTGGGCAACATCAAAAAAATATAGATCCCTTCACTGCACCTATACAGTCTATTCTAGACTTTCTAGCAGAACTCTTTCATTTAGGCTCTTCTTCATCTACCATTGAGTTCAGTTGGCTGCTATATCTAATTATCATGTAGGTGTCTCGGAGTCTAGCATCATGGCTCACAAGCTCTGCAAAGCCTTTTTAAGGGGCGTTTTTCTTCTCAAACCTCCAATCAAAGATCCCCCGCCTCAATGGGACTTGAACTTGGTGCTGGCATCCTTAATCCTTCCTCCTTTCGAACCAGCGGCTTCATGTTCTCTGAAGTTGCTTTCATGGAAGACACTTTTTCTAGTAGCCATAACCTCAGCGAGAAGGGTATCTGAACTCCATGCTCTGTGCAGTCGCCCTCCTTACTTAGTGTTTCACAAAGATAGGGTATCCCTCCGTACTAATCCTTCCTTTTTACCTAAGGTTTCCTCTCAAACAAACCTAAACCAAACTATTGATCTCCCCATCTTTTTCCCTAACTATTTCAACAGGTCGGAACAAAAACTACATTTTCTGGATGTCCACCGCCAACTTAGATATTATTTAGACAGGACTAAACAATTCAGGAAATCTGATCAGCTTTTTCTATCATATGCGGAAGGGAAATTGGGCCTTCCAGTTACTAAAGTTTCCCTTTCTAGATGGCTCACCTCTACAATTACATTCATCTATGAGATCAGGCATCAAAACTACCTTCAAGACCTAGAGCTCATTCAACTAGGGCATTAGCTACATCCGTAGCTTTTCAGGACAGGCTGCCAATAGATTTCATTTGTGCAGCAGCCACTTGGGCTTCTGTTCATACCTTCATTTCACATCACAAATTGGACTTGGTCTCCAGAAACCGTGCCAACTTTGGTTCCACTGTTCTCAAGAGTCTGTTCCAATAGGCCACCCAGGATAAGGTGCTAGAGATGCGGTCCCATCCAGCAAGAATGAAGGCGAGATAGACAACTTAACATTAAGTTATGTACCTACCATAACGTTCCATGTTAGTTGTCTTCTTCTCGCCTTCTTTCTTGCGTCCCACCCTCCTTCCCCCAAGCCTGGACAGACCCATAGGAATTCATTTTGTGATCTTCCTCTGGCAGAGTTTCATTCCCACATGTTCTACCACCTCTATTTCCCCTTTTGTTAGGTCTGGGATACCCTACACTCTGGTTTATATAGAGGTGGGTTACCCTTCTCCATGCTATGGAGACTAGAATTGCTTGGTCTAGCTATCAAACGAGATCAGAGTAGTTACTGCCTAGCATTGTGGGATATAGGGGAGCCTCGAGCTGGTGGAATTAGCTCTCGAGCTTTAATATTGGCCGAGTCGGAGCCGAGGATCGGCTCCAAACCCATCCAGCAAGAAAGAAGGCAAGAAGACAGCTAACATGGAACGTTATGGTAGGTACATAACTTTTTATTATAATATATCCAGTCATCGTCAGTCACCCAGTACATAGCTCATTCAATTCCTGCCTTATTTTTAAACCCTCATTTCTCTTCTGCATGTATTGATCCCATACTTCCCATTTTTTTCTTATGTAATTTTCTCCTACCCTTTTTAAAGATCCCAGTTCCAGTTTTTATTTATCTCTGTTACTGTCTTGACTACTTCTAGTTGTTAGCTTTAGACTTTTTCCATTTTCTAGTAATTGCTTTTTTTGCCAGCCGTCATAATTAGACTCAGCAAGGCCTTACTAAGTCTAGACAGTTCAGATTCTGTATCTTGGCTCAAAATGATCATTTCCTTAGTTACATCAATTTGCACACCCAGCATCTCGGACAGAGCAGTCTGCATGGAATCTTTAAAGTCTGCCAACTCATTACATTCAGAAAATATGTTCCCAGTTGCCCATTTCCTCCCCATCACAATTCCAACATTTGCTGTGTACCTGAGGAAAAATTCTTTGGTGTCTACTTGGGGTATAAAAATACCTACGTACACATTTTCAAGCAAAGATCCTAAATCTTCTAGACTTGCATATTTGGTAGATGTACGTATATCCTCCATTGTTTTTGTGAATTGCTTAATATGATCTCTTTTCCCAATCCTTTCTAACCACCTCTGATTCTTGGATATCATGCAATATTTTATATGCTGTACTAATTATTCCTTTCTTAATGGTAACTGTTATAGATTCTACTAAAAACTCTACCTGTGCTGATCTTTCCTTTAGGACCCCTTTATTTCTGTCTCTTTGCCTATACTCTGATATTAATTCTCGATAGAGAAGGCAAACTGTAACCTGCAGTCCAAATAAGTTCTTGGCGTCTTCCCATTCTGTTACCTTTCCCTCTTTAGTTATTTGCTCCCAGTATCTTGGTTCATTTGCCATTTTTCTCCAATAAATTCCAGCTTCTCTTGCCTATTATCTGCACACCTTATTGCAGTCATCCCTAACGGCAGAATCTCCTTTCTCCGTTCCATGTTGGCCTAGTTCTTGGTATACTTTCTGCAGTTTTATGAATATATAATGCTCTGTATGATTATTGTTACTTTCCTTAAAGGTCTGCATCCAAAATCCCAGTCTCTCCTTGTTTCTTGAGCTTCCCCCATTTCATCATCATCTCTTTCCACTTTGAATTATAGTTTTCTGCTTGTGCTATGTATAGGAGCCTTAACTTTGCTCTGAAATACCCCTTCAAATCGGGTAATTCCAATCTGCCCTGTTCTATTGGAAGAATAAACTTATCCCACTTGACTCTTGTCTTCCCCTCTTAGATAAAATCCTTCAGCTCTTTATTAATTGCTATCCACAACTTCTCTGGTTGATAAATTTATGCCTGACCTGTGTATAAGATTAAAGGGACTAAAACATTTTAACTACTTCTACCTTACTATTGATATCCATATAACAGAGCTTCAATTTTCTCAGTTTTTGTATTATATTTTGTTTAGTTTCTTCCCACATATCCTTAGCTGCCACACCAGAAACCGTTTTAATCCATACTCCTAGATGTGTGGGTACATAGTTTATCGCTATTGCCTTTGTTTTAGCTTCATTAATTTTGTATCCTGAAAATATATGAAACTGTCTCAAAATGTTCCACAACACTGTAATGTCCCTTTCTGGTTTTGTCAGGTATAAAATAATGTCATCTGTAAATAGAACCAGCTTTTCTTGACTACCATACCAATTATATCCCTGAATTTTTGAGTCCCTTATTTCTTTGCCAGTGGTTCTAAATATAATGCACATAAAGGGGAGAGAGAACACCCCTGCCTGGTTTCTCTGCTCAAGCAGAAATCATCAGAGAAGACCCCACCCACTTCAATTTTCACCCCTTGATCCCTCATATATCCTCTTAATTAACCTTATAATTTTATCAGGGAATGCAAATGCTTCCATTGCTCTGCTTATAAATTCCCAGCTTACTCTGTCAAGTGCTTTCTCTGCATCACGACCTGCCAACAACTGCTTCCCTCTGGATCATCATTGTTCTGTTAATGTTGTCATATGTTTGCCTCCCTTCCACAAAACCACATTGATCCATATCTATCAATTTTGGCATCCCTTTTGCCATTCTTTTAGTCATTATAGACATAAACATTTGATTGAAATGGGCCTGTATGAAGCTGGATCTGATGGATCTTTACCTTCTTTAGGTATTATAGCTACCACCGCTTTCTTCCAGGATGTTTGCATTTTTCCTTCTCTTAAAATACTGTTTAAACAATACCTTTCAGGTCTTTATCATTTTTTTCCTTCCTAGCTTCTAGAGGAATACCGTCTGTTCCTGCGGACTTTCCTGTAGATTGGTTATGCATAGGTTCATAGGTAGGTACTAGGCTATCGGCCCTGGGGCCTATACAAGCCCAGCCAAAAAGGTACCCTGGCTTTTGCCACCCAAGAAAATTATTTTCTTGTGCCACTGTCGAGCACAGCCACAGAGGTGATCCCCGGGGTAAATTTCCTATTTCCCATCCAGTCATCAAGATTTTTCTTGAGTGCTAATGAGGAGCTTTGTTTGATATAGCTAGGTAGTTTATCCCAGAGTATGGGAAGTCTCTGGGACAGGAATCTATCCCTCCGGCATGTTCTGTTTATTGTGGTGACAAGGTTTAGGCCCCTAGAGCGTGTAGCTCGGAGGGACTGGGATTTCTTTAAGTGGAGCATGTCCAACAGTTCTGGGTTTGACATAGCTTTGTATGTTAGGCAGAGATCACCTCTGAGTAGGCGATATGCGACGGAGTAAAGCTGGAGTTTTTTTGACAGTCTGCGTAGGGCATCTGTTTGAGGCCAGTAATCCTCTTTGTGAGGTATTTCTGCGGCCTTTCCAGTTGTTGTAGATGTCTTGAGGTACATACCAAAAGGGGCATTGTACTCTATAATGGGTCTAATGAGTGATGAGTATAGGGGAACAATGACCTCTTTTTTTTCTGGATGAGAAACCTTTTGTGATGAGGTGTCATCACAATTTTTATCTAATCTCCTCCTAGCCTAACTATTAGTACTCGAGCCTCCTCTACCTCTAACCTTGTCATGTTTAATTTATTCCATAAACATTTCCATTTGTACCTTTTTTGATTTCTATATTTCTCCGTTTTATAAAGACTTTCTTAACATTTCCAAAATATTTCTAATACTTATACAGGATCCCTTGTTATCTTCCTTGTTATGGGCTCCCTAAGTTTGGTGACGGCCCTTTCTGTTTTCTGTTGCCTGGGTCATTGTGCTAAAAGCTTTTGTACCTTAGAGTTATAAAAAACAGTTGCTTAACAGCAGTCTTTCTGAATTCATGCATATTATCAAGGTAATCCCTTATTTTCTGTTTAGCATTCTGCAGTTGCTTCTCCTCTTGTTCTGTGAGATTTCTCCCATTTTGTAGTCCTTTAACATTTGTCAGCCCCTCTAAATAATTCTTGTTACTTCTTAACCATATCTCCCTTTCTTTTGTTTCCACCCTGTTTTTAGACTCAACTTTAATTTTATCTCACTCCCTAGCTATATTTTTGGAAGATATTTCTGTCTTCTCTAATAGCTCCTGAGTAATTTCCACAACCCATTCCTTAAATTCCACTGTTTTCAACAGATTGGTGGGAAAGCAACAGCGTCTCATTTTTATTTCATTACCCTGTGTTTTTATTTTACTTATTGCCACATAATCTGAAGTAGTTATCTGTTACTTATCAAGACCTTCAATTAAATGTGCATGTTCCTGAAAAGTGTAAATTTTGCCTAACCCAGTTTTTGTATCTTGGGGGGAATAATTTGTAAATTCACTCTGAACTCCTAGTACTGAATTCACATCTTCCATGCCAAATATTTTCATAATTGTCTTTAGAAATCTACCCTCCTTTATTATATTTTTCCTTCTTGGCCCCGGGACACATCTTCATTATTGCAAATCAAATTCCAGTCCCCACCTATAAGTGGTAATCCTTGTTGAAAGCTAATTTTCTCCCAGAATTTTCTTAAGCTCCATTAGAGCAGTTTTCAGTGGAACATAATTACATGCTATTGTAATCCTCCTCACTTGCCAGTAGCCCGTTAGTATTACAACTCAACCATTATTGTCTTTTTTTTTTTTTTTGCCTCTTCTGTTACTATTGGAGCTCCTCTTGCAATTAGTATAAGCACTTCTTGCTTCCTTTGCTCCAGGTATTCCACTGAATAACCATCCTGAAAACCTTCCTTTATCAAATTCGCTTTTTCTTTCCAAGTGTCTCTTGTTGCATAGCTAGTTGTACTCCACATTTTTTAATATAGTTCACTACTCTTTCTTTATTATCTGTGAAACCATTAACATTTAAAGACATTGCAGAAAACATCATATTCTTGAGAGATTATTTCCATTTTTTATGTACAATAACTTTTTTGTTAAATCTCTAGTTTCAATTTTTGTGTTACGTGCATGTACTGTTTGGCAGGTTAATCTTTTGTACAATTGTTTCTTGTCATCTCTATTTAAGCCTGTGCACATCTTACAGAATGTTTTCTTTTAATGAAGACCCTCAAACAAAAATACACACACACACACACACTCACACAATACCTCCTAAAACATGTTAACTTAATAGTAACACACAAAATTACATATCTCTTCAAATATTGAAGTTTTACCCTTTTAATAGGAACAAATGTTCCAAAGTGACAGCCACACACACAGACTCAAGCTAACCTAAAAGAAAGGTTGTCCATTCTAAGATGTGTTATAGGTTGTGGTTCTGTTAAGTCCCGTTTGTTTTTGTCTTGTCTTTAAAGCTCTCTCAGCTGGGAAAACACTTGAATGCTTTCAAAAAACATTTTCTGCAAGTCATTTCTCTTTATCAGATTGTCTGCTAGAGACATGACAACCAGGCACAAAACTGTTTATTAGAAAAAAAGCCTTATACTATTCAATATTCTTTTTCATTTACTTTGTTTTTTTTTTTATAAAACTTATTAGTAAATTAAGCTAATGGCCATAACCCAGTTATTCCCCTGTGCAAGAATGAAAAAAGCACACTAATTTTTCTTTAGTCATGCTCTTTTAACCAGATCTTATATATATATATATATATATATATATATATATATATATATATATACACACACACACACACATATATAAAATACATTGCAGTGCCTACATTTCTTAAAAATTGAGCAAGGAAAAAGAGAGAGGAAGGGAGAAAGCAACAAAAAAAGTCATGAGCACATATTTACATTAGCATCCCTATTACACTTGCAAATAACTGAAAAAAACTTTACAACATGCTAAGAAAATTGTGCATCATTTAAAGTGTGATTAAGAAAAAAATTTGTTTTACTTTCAGTAAACTTTCTTCCTCTTCCCCACTCATGAGTATTTTTCCGAGCATTAATGACATGAAGTAGTGTGTGCAGGTGTGTGTGCCTTCTGTGGAAGGTTGGGCGCCAGGCTGGCAACTCGACACCATAAAAAACTCCACTGCCAATCATGAGCGGATAGATGATCCGCTGTGGTGACCCCTAACCGGGAAAAGCTGAAAGAAGAAGGAGAATGACATGAAGTAGGGCATATGCTTTAGCGTCCCTACATGTTTACTGAAGTCCAAAACAAATCCAGTGTTTACAGATTTTCTTGTTCTGTTATGTTTCACAAATATAATTATTGCTTTGTAATCCCACATTTGTTAGTCTCCAAGTTACTGATTTTCTTCAAATGTTAATGGCATCAAGTAGAGCATATGCTTTAAAGTCTCGTACATGTTTAATAAAGTCCAAAAATGTCCAATATTTCCAGGTTTTCTTGTTCTATTCCTTTTCATTTCTTTCTCCCAAACCCTGTATCTGATTCCTTTCCAATGTACTCTTGATTCTTCTAGTCAACTCTTTTGCTCCCCCCATCTCAAGCATTTTCCACTGAAACACTGGAAAGGGTTCACTGGGAGAGTCTTTCTGTGGTCTTTCTGTTTCTTGTTCTTCTGCTAATAATCTCCTGTTTCACAGCTCACTTTTTATTGGACAAACTTTTATATATTTTTTTCTTTAGCAGGTACTTCATGAAAGCATGATTTTGTTCCTCCAGAGAAAAATATTTTGAAGATAGCCAGGTACAGCAGTTTGAATCTTGTGCCTGCTTCTCGACATTCCCTGAATAAGATAAATTTACTCCTCTTCTGTCTAGTATACAAGTAGTCATTCTCCCCAAACACTGTGCTGTCTCCCACTTTCAGTATTTTGTCCTTCTGCCACAGTTTTGTCAGAATCCACTCCTGTTGGTAAGATTGCATCTTTACTATTAAAGGTCTAAGTTGTTCTCTCATAGCCAGGTTTGGAGCATACACATGATGTCCCCTTTCAGTTAACAATTCCTGTTTTGAAATACTAGTCCAGTTCTTATTTGTGCTTTCATAAAATTAATACAGTCTCTTCCTTCCAGCTTCTCGGGTACAAAAGAAAATTTCAGGTTTTTCCTATGTGCTTTGTCCTCTTATTCTATTATTTTTTGAAACATCTCTTCTTGTGTGGTCTCATATTTAGCCAGCCGTTTCTCCATTTCGATCTCTGAGTTTTGCAGTTTTATCACCTTATCTGAATATCTGTTTAAAGCTTCTTCCATTTTTTCCAGCCTTTTATTGTTTGAGTTGATGCACTACATCAGTGTTTCATTTATTTTAGTTAGGTCTGTGTGCAGTTGCCTTGTACTTTCTTTTAAGTTACTGGAAGTTATATCGGGAGCTTGCATTTATTTTTGCTGAACAGCTACAGTACTTTCACTGTCTTTGTTTTTTCACACCTTTTTGTAGCTGATTTTCCTTCGGGTCCTCTAGATTTATTTTTTCCTAGCTGCATCCAGGCAGTCCACTTAATAGCCAGTTACTGAAACCCAGAAATCTTGGTTCACTGGATTTCTCTGCTAAGTTTCTGTTTTCACACTGAGAGAGATAGAGTTAAGCTGTCACTCAAAAGTCCAGCCATCCTGGAAGACCAGTACTGTTATACTTTTTTGACATTTAGTTGTATTCCATGGTTTTGACGACAGCTATTTGATTGGAAAGGCCTTCTTGTTGGATTTTGGTGCTCTCTGGTATGTTTATAATCATGCCAGGTTTACAGTCATTTCAGACTTTGGTCAGCAATAAACCCTTAATATTTGCTTTGACCTCCTTGAAGTGAATACCAAAGAGAAGTGGCCCAAGGATTGCAGGATGTAACAGGTCTTTTGGTGGAGGCAAATTCACCCATCATAATTCCACTGTATTCTGTTTGTGAGCCAGTTTGCCATCCAATGAGGTATAAATGGGAGAATTTATCTAGGATACTGAATGTAGGATGGTGTTGAATGCCTTTGCGAGGTCTAGATACAGGGTGTGTACTGAATTGCCATCATCCATTGCTTCAGTAACATTCTCAAAGAAGTTGCCCAAGTTAACTAGGCAGGAAGTGTCCTAAACAAATCAGAACTGTCTTGGGTCAAGAATTTGTTGTCTGTATTCTTACTTGTTTCATAATGATCCTTTCCATAGCCTTACAGATGAGGCTGTTCAAGCTTATGGGTCTGTAATTACACGGGTCTACAATTACATAGGTCTGATTATGCCCCCCTCCCATCTTTGTGCAAGGATGACTTTCTGTCTTCCATTCATCCAGTGTGAATCCTATTTGGAGGCTGATATTCAATAGCTCTGTGTTTGGGGCTGACAAGTCCTGTTAAAGGTTGACCAGTAGGCAGCCAGGTATATTATCCAGCCGCGTGGAAGTAGTGATGTTCTTCCTATGATCACTGTTGCAGTCCAGAGTTCTCCGTTGAGTTCAGCAACTGCAATTTTAGCACACTGAGTGTTAAATTCACATTTGTATGTAGTGATTTTTTTTCTTTTATTACAAAGCCCGTTTATATTTGAGTTACACCTTAGGGGTTTAGTCTTAAATTTGGCATTGTATTTACTTCTGGGGGGGGGGGGGCAGATGCATCTGAGCAGGTATTTACATGTGTATAGAAACTGACAGTAAAGGATTCTGCATACATAGTGGGGTCATGAGGTTGGAAGTGAATTTTGAATTTACTCAGGTCATCACTCAGTTTTAGCAAATTAGCCTTATGGTATAGGAAGATGCTTCAATCTTATGAAGAATGTGACTGATTTACAGTCTGATTTGGCCAGGGAGGATGTAACATAATGGGATCAAAGCTGTCCAGTATTGGTAAAGACGAAGTCCAGGATTTTAATGCCTGTGGTTAGGATGTGGACTAACTGGTCCAGAGAGTTTCTGTTGAAGATGTCCCGAAATTTCTGGGCATATATATTTGTGGATGTGCAAGTATTCCATTTAATTGGGGGGGGGTAGTTGAATTCTGTTACGAGAATGGTGTTTGGCTTAAACAATAGAGACTCTATACTAGTTAGACTGTATTGGCTGAAGGGATCATAGAGGGAGTCCTATAGTTAGCTGTTAATGTAAGGGATTTTGCTAATAGTATGTTGCACCTGAGGAAGTTCCATGTTGTCATCATGTCTAACAACTCTCGAGGTGGTGTTTTTTGAAGAATATGGTGACTCCTCAAGCTGTAGTGCCTTTGTCTAATATAGTGGGCCTGAACATGTGGTAGGCATTAAAATCCTGAACTGATGGAATGCTCTCATTGTTCTTGAACCAGGTTTCGTGATGATACATAACAGTACTATTAATTATAGTATATAATAATATTAATAATTAATGTTAGTTATGCCAGAGTAAAAAGTGCTTGTAGGGACTGGATTTTTTTTGTTTTGTTTAGCTGCTAGCATTAAGCAGCAATACTCATGTTATTCATGTTCTATTTTGTTATAGTAGAAGCTTTCAAGAGTGACATTGTCCATTCCCCATAGTGTCTTTGTAAGGAAGAATTTAGCTAATATACAAAAACCTTGTGGAAATAGGAGCATACATTGCTGGCAAAGCAGTTGAAGCAGTCTACCATCTCCTCTCAGGTCAATAAATGTTGCACCCCTTTCAATGAATCCAGAAGCTAAGCCAATTTTTGAAGTCAGTAATCCTTTGTTCGTATTACAGAATCAGTCTTGGTGATGGTAGAATGCTGCTCAACCTTCTGCAACTTTATAAGTACTGTTCTTCAATGCAGGTAGCCCAGAAGAACCACAATGCAACCCAAAAGGGATTCTGCACAGTCAACGCACCAAAAAAAAAAAAAATATCAAACGATTAGTATGATGACAGATTTGTTAAGAAACTGGAGGTTTTACAAATGAAATAACAGTTTTGGCACCAGATATGTTGTCTTCATAGCAATCTTAACAGTAATTCTGAAGAACAGACTCATAAATACTAGGAAAATTTCATAAAGTAATGCACACATTTCTCCAGTAAACTTTTGAATTCTTCGGTTATTTGATAAAAGCAAATATGTGCCACAGAAAAAAGAAATTACCAGTTTATAATATATAAAGTTAAATACATGTCTTATGAATATTCATTTAAACCAGGTGAAAGAGATCCATTGTTATTCTTTTTTAGCCAATATTGTCTGCCAACCTAACTTATTGAGATTGTTAAACCTCATCTTATCTATACCAATATTTCTATAAACCTCACCAGAATGTTTCACAGTATGTTTGTATAGAGATTTGATTTTTTTTTGTACCTTATTTCACTAAAATGTTGTTCTAAAGTCCTACTTTTAAATTGCCAGGATGTTTTTCCCACATAGAATGCTGAGCAATTACAGACTACTAGATAGATTCACTATTAAGTCTGGCAGTCTGGCATGTAATGAGACTATAGAGCTTGTATATTTTGGATGCATTAGCAGAGGAAAAATGTTGTTTTTTTTTTTTTTTAAAGTTGTGTAAAGTAATTGAAAACCATTTTTTCTGTTGAGAAATTGTTTATTTTTTTCAGGACTGCCAAAGTGTTTTAAAGTACTTTTTAATGTGGTTTTCTGTGAGAGGTGACATTTAACAACTTGTAATTTTTACCAATATTTGCTGCTCATCTTTCCTGGAAAATGGGGCACCATGTTCAACTTGCCAATGGAACAAGCTGCAGTCCGACTGTTGGTCCTTCTTCCAGCCACAAGTAAAAAAAAAAAAAAAAAAAGTTAAGCAAACAGTCTGTGGCACCACAACAGCCTATCAAGATGCCTCAGTCACAGGTGGGTAAGACTGCTGTGGTCATTTGTTGTACCTTGGCCCACTCATTGTTTATCTTGGATCCCTTTAGTGTAATACCTATAGCCACTATAGGTTGGGCGTTAACCACATCCTCTGCAGCTGTTGGAGTCCACTCAGTGGGCAAGGAAGAGAGAGACTCTTTTCGGTCCTGGGAGAGGGAATAGGGAGGGCTTCCCTAGTGTGTCAGAATGCTGTGCTCTTCCTTGTGGAAGCTGCTGCTGCCATTAGCAACATTTTGTCCCATTTTTCCTCTTTGAAAACTAAGCATGTGTCTACTCCTCAATTTTCTTAGACAGGTGTGGTTTACTGGGTCTGGCTCAGGGTTTAATTCAGGCTGCTAATCCTTCTTGTAAAGTAGTTTCTGGTAAAAAAGAGGGATTCCTGTTTTCCTGAAGAGATTCAAGATTCTAAATCTGAACAGGAAGAAGGACATATACAGGGTTTTCTCCTTTGATTTCTGATTCAGAATCAGAGAAGAGCTCTGTTTCTGATTTTCCCTGTGGGGGTTTCTCTTTCTCCGAGACTATTGCTAGAATGTGTCAGTTCTTTCAGTGGGAGAACACTGAGGTTTCTCAGTCCCACAGAAAATACTAGTTACTGTGGGATTTCCAGAATCTACACCCATGCCTCCTGTTCTGTCTGCTTTAGATAATGTGTGTGTTAATGCTTGCAAGTTTCCTTAGAGAGCCAGCCGACCCTAAAAAGGCAGAAAGGATGCAATAAAGTTCCTTGTTTAAGTTTTTATATGCTGTTTTCAAACCTGACCCAGCAGCTGTAGCTTCACTTGATCCCACTGCCAAACCTGACCCAGCAGTTGTAGCTTCACTTGCTCCCACTGCTGCTAAACACTTGGTTAACCCAGTTCTGTTCTAAGGATGGTTGATAAATATGTGAAAACATATATGCCTACAATTTAAATTTTCAGAATTTTGAATTGTTAGGCTCACACATTACTTTTTCTGACTAGTTGTGAAAGTCTGAATGTTTTATTTGTAGTTTTCTACTTTTGAAGAAACATCTGCTTTAAATAATTTAGTTTATTCTATTTCACAGGTCACTACCTGTTGTTTACAGTGTGTGTGCGATTCTGGTGCTTCTTCCAGGGCTATGGCCACTGGCACTGTTTTGAGGAGGTTTACTTGGCTGCATTCTCAAAACTTCCAAGATAAAAACGAGATTTTAATTTCCCTTTGACAGAGATTTAGTTTTTCATCTCTCTGCTGTAGAAGTGATCAAAAAGCGTAATGAAAATGGTAAGCTTATCCAGAGAATCTCTCTAAGATTTTTCAAGCTCTTTTTTTTCAAATTTTCTAATGGATTCTCCAACTCTTCATCCAGTTTTGGCAAAAAGCAGAATAAACAGTCTCAGCAAAGTACAGGAAAACAGATGTTTAAACAGAAATGGCAAACAAGTTCCAAAAATAAGCCTTGAAGCTCCCAAAACCAAGGACAATTCGACAAGTCTGAAGGGCTGTTTGAGACCTTCTGATCCCCTCCCACTGTGGCCTCCTTTTTTTTTTCTTCCAAAAAGTTGAATGTCCATTTTTCTCTTTGACAAACCCCTTCTGAAGATTATTTGTCATGGTTACATATGGCAGTGGGAGGAAAGGCCACCTTTCCAGGAGGTCATTCCTTGTCCACAAGATCAGACTTTTTAGTTTCCTTCAGTTCTTCATCACATGATGTCTCATGGAGTTGGAGAACTAGTTCCTCCTTCCCACATGGGGAAGGGTTTTTATTCAAGGATATGCTTATTACCAAAGAAATAAAATGTTTGGAGACCAGTTCTGGATCTTTCTTTCCTAAACCTGTTGGTAATAGTCCCCAAATTCAAAATGATTTCACTTTGCAAAGTATTAACCTGTTCTTTCTCTAAACTTTCCTGGTAACACTAGACTTAAAAGATGCATATCATCACATCTCTGTTCATCTAGACTTCAGTTGTTAATGTGATGCAGACATGCAAAAAATGTTTCAGTTCTCTACCCTACCCTTTGTGAACACTCAAAGTGTAGTGGATTATCCAAAGTATGTTGCTCCAGTTGCAGCTTATTGCATGCTACAGGGTATATATTTAGACAACTTGCTGATCTTTGCAGAGTCTTTTTCTAGGTGTCTGGAATCTCTCTCTCTTGGTTGAGAGATCTCTTACACAAGCTGGTATTCCAAAAGAACATTCAAGTCTGTCTTGACTCCTTCACATAGGATTGTGTTTCTGAGATGTCAACTAGATACCTTAGTTTAAGGAGCTTTTCTTCCACGGGAAAAAATAATAGATCTATATCTAGAGCTGTTTCTAAGGTTTTCCACTCAAGCAATGGTCACTGCAAGGGAATACCAAATTATTTCAGGTCTCTTGGCTTCTATGATTCTTGTGATACCCTGGCAAGACTCCACAGAGAAGAAGACTGAAGACTCTTCATTCTCTGCACCAACACCCTTTATCTTTTCTAATCCCAGTGGTGGCATTTGTTAGAAGTCATTTGGAGGAGACAACAGATTTCCTTTAATCCAGGTCTCCTCTTTGTTCCAAAGCATTCGGTCACTATAGACACCTCGTACTTTGCTTGGGAAGCAGATGCAGGAGGGATGAAACTTACAGGGTGTGTGGGACACCAAGGACAGACACAAGTACATAAATGTCAGAGAGGCTTGCCCTGATCAAGGTAGTCAACTCTGTGAATAATTTTTGTTCCCTGGGACCTCTAAGTTGTTACGGACAATACTACAGTCGTGGTGCATCAACAAGCTGTGGAGAACCAGGTCATACCCCCTTTGCACACTAGCCATGTTAGTTTAGGATATTGCTTCACAACACAATCTTACTATATGGGCATCCAACATTCTGTCAGAGCAAAACTGTGTGGCAGACAAGCTGTGCAGAACCAGGGCAGACTTTCTTGATTGGAAACTAGATCAGGGGTCTTCCAAGATTTGATCAATCTGTGGGAAGTTCCTCAAGTAGACCTCTGTTTTCTGTTTGAACAATCAACTGGCAAGATTCTGTTCCAAGACTCCATGCATGAAAGCATGCAAGACAGATGTCTTTTCTTTTCATTGGACAGAAATGTTCATGTATGGTTTTCCTTCCTTTCCACTAATATCCAGGGTATTTCTGGCGATTTGGAAGGAATCCCCCAAAATCATTGTGGTGACTCCCTTTTGACCCAAGCAACTGTGGTTCTCCTTTCTTTTGGAAATGGCCAAAAACGATTACCACAAGCTTCATCACCGACTGGCTCTATTCACACAAGCATGGGGTGTTTGATATTCCCCGACATCAACTACTTTGAATTGACCGCCTGGATAATAGGGTCTGAATTCCTTTTAGGCACCTGTTTACTGATGATGTGTAGCAGGTATTAATGGATGCATGAACTACTACTAGTAAGTCATATTTTAGCAAATGGAAAAGTTTTTTTTTTTTTTGTTGGTGCAGACAGTGTATCCAGCACCCATTCAGGGCTAGTTGTTTTCTGATTTACAGTATTTCTTTGAGTTACTATCCAAAAAACGTACACTTGTGTGGAGAGCCCAGAGGAGGTGGAGTCTGCATCTATATGAACAAAAGATGGAACAGCAACTATGAAATCATACTATCACACTGCTGTACCTGTCCATTAAACGTAGACCATTTTGCTTGCCCAGGGAGCTGAATGGTGTCAGTGTAACTGGTGTATATTCCATCCACTGCTAATATGACGAAGGCTCTAAATAAACTATGCAATCACATGGGTGAGCTGCAGAGCAAATATCCTGACTTTGTACACATGGCAGCTGGTGACTTTAATAGAGCAAATCTAAAAGAAGTACTCCCACACTACCATCAGTATGTGGACCTTCCTACATGGGGTCATAATATCCTGGATAAGGTATACATACCTCCTGATTTTGACCCTCTGCAGTTTGCGTACAGAGCTAACCAATCCACGGCTGGTGCCATATCAGTAGCACTACAAATCTCACTTGAGCATTTAGAGGGAAAAGATAACTATGTGAGGAAGCTGTTCATAGACTTCAGCTCTGCATTTAATATGTTGGTACTAATGCAGCTGATAGAAAAACTGGCACATTTAGGCATCATTTAGGCATCAGTTAACATCTCTGTAACTGGATCCTGGACTTCCTGACTGAGAGACCACAGAGGGGTGTGTTCAGGAAGAACACATCAAAGTGCATTACGATTAGCACTGGGGTTTTACAGGGATGTGTTCTCAGCCCACTGTTGTTCACCATCCTGACCCACAACTGCTATCCTAAGCACATGTCCAACCATGTCATCAATTTGCTGATGACACCAGTTGTGGGGCTCTTCACAAAAGAAGTTGAAAGGGTGTACAGAGAGGAGGTAGCATCTCTGATTGGTTGGTGCAAAGAAAACAACCTTGACCTAAATGTAGGCAATACCAAAGAGATTATTATCAACTTCAGGAAAAGGAGAACAAACCAGCTAACACTCAGGATCATTAGTGAGTGTGTGGAGAGGGTTAAGACTATGAAATTCCTGGGTGTACACATATCAGAGGATTTCTCGTGGTCAGGAAACACCAGCCAACTGGTTAGAAAGTGCACCAACCTCCCCCACTTTTTAAGAAGGCTGAGGAAAGCTACGCTTTCTCCTCATATTCTCTTCACCTTCCATAGAGGTGCAATTAGAGAGCATCCTCACTTGCAACTTCACAGTGTGGTTTGGAAGCTGCATGGTTACAGAAAGAAAGGCACTACAAACAGTGGTGAGGGTTGCAGAGAAGGTAACAGGTTCCAGTTTTCCATTGATACAACAACTTTATTCTGCAAGAAGTATCCGAAAGGCCACCAAAATAATAGAGGACACCAAGCATCCTGCGCATGGACTGTTTAAGCATCTGGCACTGGGCAAGAGTTATAGCAGCATCTGCTGCAGGACTACAAGATTCAGTAACAGTTTCTGCCCTACAGTGATAAGACTTCTGAACTCAAGCACTAGTTCCAGGAGTCTGGGCAGATAAGTTCCCATACTCTGGAATAAACTACCTATCTATATCAAACAAAGCTCCTCATTAGCACTCTTCAAGAAAAATCTTGATGATTGGATGGGAGATAGGAAATTCACCCTGGGGATCACTTCTGTGGCTCTGCTCGACAATGACACAGGAAAATAATTTTCTTGGGTGGCGAAAGCCAGGGTACCTTTTGGCTAGGCTTATATAGGCCCTAGGGCCAATAGCCTAGTACCTACCTTTGAACCTATAAGTCAATTTTTATTTATTTGTGCAATATATACTTACATCACAAGTAAGTGCAATATTTATTTATTTTATCATAGTCAGTATTATTTAACCCACTCAAGTGCAATATTAGACAAATGACTTGAGCACTGTTCAATCTGTAGTGTGTTTTGTATTACTTTAAATGGGGTAGTTAATTTAGCTCAGGGGAGGGTATTATTTTTGTATATTATTGTTGGTAAATGTCTGTGCTCTTTCTTGGTGTATTGGGAGTAGTATTTTATTTGCTAGTTATGTTTATTCCTCTACTTGTATGTGTTTCTCTTATATGGACAGGCTTAAATCACTATCACTCTACTCCGTATCTTACAGATTGCTCAGAGGTGATCTGTCTCTCACCCACAAGACAATATCGGACCCTGCCCTACTAGAGATGCTCCATATCTGTCAGTCTAACTCCTCGCACATTACCTGCTCAATAGGCCTAAATCTAATGTGCAACATCAACAAAACCTGCTGCAGAGACAGGTTTGTCTCACAGAGGCTGCCCCATCTCTGGAATAGACTTCCCATACATGTCAAACAAAGTACCTCACTGGCCCTCTTCAAACGCATTCTTGATGAGTGGATGGGAAACCATAAATTTGTCCAGGAACAAACAAGCAGAAAACGGCAGAGTTACAGCCAACAAATTTATTCAAGAAAACACAAAACTTTCAGATTAATGCTTCAGTGTGATAAACTTACATCAGAACATTCTTTCATTTAAAATAGATAGTAACAATCACATGATCATAAGCAGCCAACCAAATAAGATTAATTAAAAAGCATTTCTTTTTAAAGAAACAAAATGATTCTAAAAAGCTTCTTTTTAAAGAAATATAATAGCTCTAAAAAGCTTCTTTAAAATACTTCTTTGAAAAATGTATTATTTTAAATGTAACTGTTTGCTTTTCAATACAGGTTTGATACCATAGAATTAATACCAGGAAAGCAGTCAACCTGTAACTTAATAATCCAGCTATACTCTCATCTCAAGATCGATATTCTTATCACCCCCTCTCATATTAGTAATACATATGTCCAAAACCAAAGGCATGAGAGGTGCCAAAATCAATACAATGTTTAGCAATAGCATTAGTTAGAAGAGATCCTTTTGTATCCGATCCATATTCTATAATACGTTCATGCAGCTTTTTAGTTGATTTCCCTACATAGAAACAGGAGCACTTATTACAAGTAGCTAAGTAGACTTATATTAGTTGCATTACAGTTAGCAGTACATGAAAAAGTGTATGATTTATGTGTAGTAGGATGCACAAATGTGTTATTTTTACATATGACATTGCATACAGAACAGTTCATACAAGGAAAAGTGCCTTTTTTATTAAATTCTGATTTGCTTTGCCTACCTTGTCGCATATCTTTATAACTTGTCTGATTGAAGACTACAGGAACAGGGCTCAGTTTTGAGATTATTTTACTGGTTAATTGGGTAATTTATTTAAAAGCCTTTTCTGATTGCTTGTAGTCATCTAAAGCTGTTTTAAGTGTATTGTTTACTGTTTGTAGTTGTTTAAAGCTGTTTTAAGTGTATTTTTTACTGTTTTTGCCTTATCCTTTAAAAAAAAATTTTTCATCGTTTCCCACCTTTCTAAGCTAGTATAGTCCAGTTTTCAGGCGAGTGCTGAATTCAGGGCTGTGTTACAATTTTCTGAGTTGCCCATACCTTACTTGGATAGAGGGAGGTTTCTCTGTTCACCTGTGAGAGAGGGAGCTTTGAGCAGCCATCTGTCCCTGGAGGAGTGTTTCCAGCCCAGAAGTTAGTAGTTTATAGGCCATTTTGGACTAATTTCTATCTCTTTCATTTCCCTGCTGTAAAAACCGTGTTTGCATGATTTTGCACATCTGGGTAGTGCCGGTTAGCTAGGGCTAAATTTATCCCGGCTCCACCAAGTCTCCTCTTCAGTTTTTCCCTTGAAAGTAGTCTAACTCTCAACCTAAGCACTTAAAAAGCATCCTAGTCCAGCACTTGATCAGACCTAATAGCAAGCACTAATATACCCCGACACTTGATTGCTCAGCAGGGCAAGGCTCATTATTCACCCCTCACCAACCAAGTGACTAAGCAGCTCACCCTACTATTCAGGCATGACCAAAGGGCAATTTCAGGTATACTCTCCAGTCCAGCTGGTGAACCTAGGTATCCTGAGAAAATGTTACAACTGCCTCATGTACACAGACAACCCTCTCCTCCTACCACAAAACATTAACATATGCGAGAGATTCAATTATATAGCTAAATTGGAGGCTAAGCTCTCTCCACCCAAGACTGGAACAGGCAGTCATGAGGAGAAGGTTAAAACTTGCACCACACCTCCAGCCTCACATAGACAATACTAAACCAGCAGTGGCAAAAAATATACATAAATACACAAAATCAAACTCGGAGGCTCTAAATAAAAACCTGTTAAAGCATCACAGACCTTCCAAGCAGACGCCCAAAAAACCTGCACTTCCCGTCACAAACCAGATAACACACAAAACACAAAATCAGTGTGCCACACAATCACAGCCCTTAAGGCGAAATAACATACCTAACACTAGTAATAGGTGACTATAGTCAGGCACACTGACGTCCCACTCACTGGGCTGGATAAGGAGAAGGTTACTGTTAGCTGTCTGTCGGGAGCCAGAATCTGCCACATACCACAAGCACTCGGGTCACTCCAGAACGAGTACAAATATGACTCTGTCATTGTTCATGTTGGTGTGAATGACCTGAGACGTACCTCCCTGGACTACATGAAAAGAGACATGGAAGAGCACTCTGATCATGTAGCCCAGGCGGGTATGACCCTGACCTCTCTGATCATGTAGCCCAGGCGATTATGACCCTGACCCTGAGTAGCATCCTGCCCTCACCAAGAATGATACCGCAGTACAAAGAAAAAATGATCAATTTCAACAATTGGCTAAGCTTCTGGTGTCATTCAAATGGGACCAGTGTCTGTCAGCCTGGGACGACATGCTCGACAAGTCTCGTTGCTTCGCAAGAGATTGCTTGCACCCATCACCCCACCCCTAGGCTTTCGAATACTGGCCAAGGCTCTTGCTGCCCCCATAGTGCCTTTTTTAGGCAAGGCTCAAAAGTCAAACACACCTCTGTAAACAGCACAAATAAAATAATGAGGGCTATGCTACTCATTGCCAGGAGTTTAAAACTCAAAATGCACGCACTCTGAGCACTCCTCAGTATGGAGAACGTCTACATCTGTACAGTAACTGAAACCTGGCTCAAGGCTCCACAGAGCACCCCAGCACTTCCGGGCTACAACTCATACCACACATTTCAGCCACAGAACATGGACCGAAACACAAAAGGAGGGGTGTATCCATATTCATCAAGGATACCTAGATCTCCAGGTTAGTGGCGCAGCATGATACCTCCGAGATCATCCATGTGCAACTAACATCAGGCAAATGTGCAATGCAAATTGTGGCATGCTACAGATCAACCTTCATGACCCAGGACCACCACTCCGCCTTTCTGGAGACACTGGAAAACATGAAGGTGCTACTGAACACCCTGATATTGGGTGATTTCAATTACCCTACTGTTAACTGGGAAAACTACTCGAGTACAAACTCCCAGGTCCAGCGCTTCCTGGAATTTATCAACTCAAATGCCCTGGATCAGCTGGTAAACTCTCCTACAAGAGGTGAAAACATATTGGACCTGGTCATTACCAACATGGGCGACAGGTGTTCCACACTGGAGGTCAACCCGTCACTGGTTAGATCAGACCATAAACTAATCACTTTGGATGTCCACGCCACACCACCACCTCCAACCAAGGAAACCACAGTGAAAAACTTTTCAATAGCAAACTTAACCTTACTTAAGACAGATGTGGTAAATTTCACAGCCCCCATGCTAAAGGATAACAGTGTCCAAGATGCAGGAACCTTTACAAATGCACTCTGAGCACCTACAAGGATGCATGGATCGTGCCATCCCTAGCAAAACCAAGGCTCACTCCACTAAGAGAAGGAAACCAGTCTGGTGGACCCCTGCCATAAACAGGCTGTACAACAGAAGGAGGAAACTAGTTCAGAAAAAAAGCAAATCCCAAGAAGGAAAGACATCCCTGATCAGTATCTGTAAGAAACTAAGGTCCCTCATAAAATCTTCCAAGGCTAACTTCGAAAGAAAAATAGCCAAGGATTCGAAAGATGACCACAAAGCCTTCTTTAGCTATGTCAAGAATCTAAGTGGCAACTCGCAGATATGCCCTGAGCTAGTGCAAAATAGCATAAAATATACTGAACCCACTGATATTGCCAACATCCTGGCAAATAGATTCAGTGCGAACTTCACCCCCCTCTCGCCCACAAAAGGGCCCACAACAATACCGGAAAAGTGTAGTGTCCTGGAATTCAGACGCATAAGTGAAAACAGCCCTTTTGAAAGCCAAAAGCACAGAGTCAATGGGGCCAGATGGTGTCCCAGGCTGCGTCTTGCACGAACTACAGAACAAACTAACCCCCCACCTAAACACGCTGTTCATCCTCAGCCTCTCCACAGGCTATGTGCCCATAGAATGGCGCACAGCAACGGTTATTCCTCTCCAAAAAGGAGGGGCCACAACTGACCCTGGTAACTATCACCCCATAAGCATGACTAGCCTAGTCTGCAAGACTATGAAGCGCATCATTGTGGAACTCATTAACAAAGACACTGGGAACCTCCAAACACTTGACCCGACCCAGTTTGGCTTTAAGGGCAGATTATGCCTACTAAACCTAGTTGACGACTTTGTGACGGTCACCAAGGCCATAGATGAGGGGAAGGTAGTTCACACAGCCTACCTTGAACTCGCCAAGGCTTTTGACACCATTCCCCACTCGGGAATTATAGAAAAACTCACGAGCCTGAACATAAATGCCTACATCACGAGATGGGTTGCCAACTGGCTTACAGACAGAACTCACACAGTAAGAATAGCGGGCTCCAGGCCTGACTCTAAACCAGTCACAAGTGGAGTCCCACAAGGCTCAGTCCTGGGACCCCGACTGTTCGACATATACTTCTCAGAAGTACAGGCAAACACAGGAGGACTATGGCTAATCAAGTTTGACGATGACTGCAAACTGGGAGCCATAACTGACTCTCCGGCTGACATGGACATTCTCCAAAAGGGCCTTACTGATACGGACACCTGGTGTCAAAATCATGGTCTCAAGCTAAATGCCAAAAAATGCATAGTCATCCCATTTGGGAAAAACAAAAACGCCCACGAATTACCACATAGGTTGCAGCCCCCTTAATACAGAAGAGGTAATAAGAGATCTGGGGACCCAGGTAGATAGTAATCTCTCCTTTGACAATCATATTACCAAAGTGGTTAGGAAATCCTTCTCTGTAGCCCATCTAATTACTAAAGGATTTGCATCCAGAAATAGAGGTTGTAGTGCCCCTCTACTTGTCACTCATCAGACCCATTATAGAGTCCAATGCCCCATTTGGGATGTACCTCACAAGACACTTCCAACAGCTGAAAAGACCACAAAAGTACCTCACCAAGAGGATTACTGGCCTCAAACATATGTCCTATGCAGCCCGACTGGAAAAACTCCAGCTGTACTCAGTCACACATCGCTTACTCAGAGGTGATCTCTGCCTGACATACAAAGCCATGTCCAACTCAGAATTGATGAACATGCTCCACCTAAAGAAATCCAGGTCACTGCGAGCCACTCGCTCTAGTGAGCTAAACCTCGCCACAACAATAAATAGAACATGCTGGAGGGATAGATTCCTGTCACAGAGACTCCCCATGCTTTGGAACAAAATTCCTAACTACATTAGGCAGAGCCCCTCACTAACACTCTTCAAGAGAAACCTTGACGAGTGGATGGTAACAGAAAACACATCCCTGGGATCACTTCATTGGCTCTTCTTGACAGAGGTTCAGTTAATTAATCAATGGGGAGGCGAAAGCTGACACACTCTGGCTAGGCTTATAAATGCCCTTGGGCAAATAGCCTAGTACTTACCTATGAACCTATCCTATGGCTTTTTATTCCTCTGTCAAGGTTCACTTGTCTGCTGTTTCAGCATGTCTGCCAATGGATCCTCCTCTTTCAATACAGTCTCATGTCAAAATGTTTTTGAAAGTTTTTGCAGAAGAGTCCTCCAAGTAAACTGGTGGTCCCTCCTTGGGCTCTTAAGCTAACACTTGGCTCTATTTGAACAAGCTAACGTGGCTGACTTGAGGTTCTAAACATGGGAAACAGTTTTACTCATTGCTCTGATCTCTGCAAGAAGATTGAGTACGAGTTGTAAGATTTTATGGTGAGTCAACCCTATCTTTTTTTCCACAGGGACTGGGTTTCTTTGAGAACTAATCATTCTTTTATGCCTGAAGAGGTAGCTTGAGTTTACTTTGCGCCAAACTATCCTAATGTTCTTCGTCTCACATTGCTGCAGTCATAACCTGTGGGTAGTCCGCTGTCCTCGAACGGCCCGAATACCAAAGAGCTGGGCTGGCGTTGGTCATTGTCGCCTAGAGCTGACGTCTGTACGTCGTAGTACATAAGCGCATGACCGACGCCATATCCTCAGTCTTTCTTGCCGCGTGGTCCGAAGCAGAAGCAGCGTTTGCAAGTGCCGTTCGGCGTTCTGAAATTTTCATTTATCGAGTTTCAGACCGAAGACCAAGTTGGGCTAAGTACCCCGTTGGGGAAATCTTTGTCTTTTCTTGCCTCAGTTATCCGGATGTCAGAAAAAGTTAATTGCATTTCTTGTGGGAAACAGATACCTCATAAGGATTTTCATTCTTTCTGTATTCCTTGCTTAGGGCCTGAGCACGACGTGGTCGGGTGTCGCTTTTGTGCTAGATTTAACAAGCGCACCATTAAACGGAGATTAGACTGTGCCAGGCTTGTTTTTGGTAAAAGGTGTAACTATAACATGCCGTCGGATCCTCCGACGCCCGCTACTGCTAAAAAGCGTAAAGATAAATCTTTGAAGTCTAAACCAGATGAGTCATCCGTTACGGACTCCGGTTCTACGGAGCCTCCGGTTGAATCTGTGGATCCTGCCGAGGGTTCGGCTGAATCCCATGGGGAACCTTTACTTTTACAGGAGTTGGCCTCTCAGGAGTTAGGCCCGGCTGAAGGTGCTTCTCAGGTGTCTGTAGTTCCATCTTTGCAGAAGGCTATTAGGCCTTCTGCTTCAGTGGCTAAAGCTCATGCTAAGGC
The DNA here is from genome assembly GCF_019279795.1 of Protopterus annectens. Lineage (NCBI taxonomy): Eukaryota > Metazoa > Chordata > Ceratodontiformes > Protopteridae > Protopterus > Protopterus annectens. The sequence continues at coordinate 72,070,074 of NC_056734.1, forward strand.
CAAACCTTGTCATTTTGGCCCTGGTCATAGTTCTAGCTCTCCAGCCCCTGTTCCTAAAAAGCATATGTTAAAAATGGCTGAGGACTTGATTTCTTTGATCAGGGGTTCTATGCCCCCCCCAGAGAAAGAGGCCTAGGGTGGAGGCAGATTTAGAGGGGATGGATCATTCCTCAGACTACTCTGATTCCTCGGTTGAAGAAATTCAGGAATTCCCTTCTTATTTAGATTCGGATGCAGAGGACTCCTGTCCTTCTGCTTCTCCTCCAGAGGATTTTTCTTTTTCTGAGACTTTACATTCCATGAGGGAGCATTTCAAGTGGGAAGGCCAGGATTTTTCGGATTCTCGGAAACGGCTCAGGGAATTTTTGTTTCTGCCACAGCATAGGCCCTTGGCTATTCCCCCCGTCTTAGAAGTTGTTCAGGATGTTTTCTCTGAATCTTCCCTTTATCCTGATTCTTTACCTCCTGCCCCTGTTAAGCCAGACAGATATTATAGAGTTCCAGAAGCACAAGTATTTGTACAAGAGTCCTAGAGCTGATCCGGAAACTATTACTCAAGGTCCGAAGGGTATTAGGGCTTCTGTGGCTAAGAATCCAGTTCCTGTGGATAAAGATTCTAGAGCTTTAGACAGATGGGGGAAAAAAGTGTACACCTCCTCTACGTTAGCTATGAGGGCTTTGAATTGCCAATTTCATATGCTGAAGTATCAGAATTTTTTGTTAGGACATTTGCAATCTAAGGTGGATGCTTTATCTGAGGGTATAGAGTGTAAGGAGCTCCAGGAGTTGGTTCATGCATCAGATCAAGTTGGCAAGCATTCTTTGCAGTGTGGTTTCGATGCTCTTCAGGCTGCATCCAGGGTGGCTGCTACAGGTTCAGTTATTCATAGACATGCCTGGCTTAAGGATCAAAATTTGTCAGAGCATGTTAAGGCTCGGATTTTGGATGCTCCTCTTCAATCTGAAGTACTTTTTGGTCCTCCTGTGGAATCAGTTTTGAAAAAGATGGAAGATAAGGCTAAGTCTATGCAGACGGTCAAAGATTTTATGCAGGTGCAGCCTCCTAAGTTTAGTAGGAATTGGCCTGCTAGAGGATGGTCTTTTCCTTCTTCGGATTGCCAGTCTAAGGGCAGGTCTAGGCGTGGTAGAGGCAGAGCTCACGCTCAGGGTTCTTTCAGACCTAGGACTTGGAGCTCTCCTGCACAGTCTTCTGGTGAGGGCAGGGGTCAGCCTTTTCGTAAACAGACCCAATGACCTGTACCTTCCGCTGCCAGACCCTTCTCTACTGGCAGCTCCTCTAGGAGGAAAGTTGGGACTTTTCAAACAAAACTGGCATTTGGTCACCCAGGACAAATGGGTGTTGGATATAATAAATCACGGGTACAAGTTTTATTTTCACACTTTTCCTCCTTTCAAAGGCATGTCAGATGTGCCTCCTCAGCAAAGAATGGAGACTCGGGATCAAATTTCTTTACTTTTACAGATGGGGGCAATTCAGGTGGTCCCTCCGTCAGAAGTAGGCCTAGGGTTTTATTCCCGTCTATTCCTAGTGCCAAAGAAAGGAAACACTTGGAGGCCAATTCTGGATTTGTCCATTCTCAATACCTACCTAGACATTCCAAAGTTCAAGATGTTAACATTACAACAACTTCTGCCTATGCTGGGCAAAGATCACTGGATGGTAACCCTGGATCTCAGAGGCCTATCTTCACATCCCTATCAGGCTTGGCTGCAGGAAATTCCTGAGATTTCGGGCTGGTACTTCTCATTATCAGTTCTCTGCATTGCCCTTTGGTTTATCTACTGCGCCCAGGGTATTCACAGAAGTTCTGGCTCCTGTAGTTGCTTTTTTCAGACAGAGAGGAATACAAATTTATCCTTATCTGGACGATTGCCTGATTCTTGCTCAAAACAAAGACAAGTTACTACAACATCTCCAGTATGTGATGGCGGTTTTAAGGTGCCTAGGGTATTCTGTGAACGAAATAAAGTCCAGTCTAGTGCCCTCTCAGGACATGTGCTTTCTGGGTGTGAGACTGAATACAGCTTCTCAGATGGCATTTCTGACCCCGGACAAACAAATATCTCTTCATCTATACTTCCAGCAGTTATCAGTAATGTCCAGGCTGACTGCAAGGACAGTCTTTCAAGCCTTGGGGTTCATGGCATCTTGCATTCTAGTACTTCCCAATGCCAAACTGCATATGAGGAAGCTACAATGGTATCTCAAACGTGTGTGGACTCAACACTGCCACGGTTTGGACACTGTCATTCGGATTATACCTTGCATCCAGAAGGAATTCTTGTGGTGGGCTCAGGAATGTCACCTAAACAAGGGACTCTCTGTGACCCGACCAGAGGCGAGTCAGATCCTAACGACGGATGCCTCAGACTTGGCTTGGGGAGCACACTTCAATGGGAAATGGATACAAGACTTGTGGCCTCCCAAACTACTACATTTGCATATCAACATGAAGGAGATGTTAGCAGTCCAATTTGCTTTGATGGCCTTCAAGGACCTACTTCAGGGACAGGTGTTGATTCAAACAGACAACACAACAGTCATGTGGTACATCAACAAGCAGGGGAACCCATTCCTACCCTCTTTGCAGACAAGCAATGATTTTGTGGGAGACTGCTCTGAGTTTGCAAATCAATCTTCAAGCACGGTTTCTGCCAGGAGCACAGAACTCCCTAGCAGATGTATTGAGCAGGCAAATTGTGGATCCCCACGAGTGGAAACTGGATCCTCAGGTATTCAAACAATTGACTGTGGCTTGGGGAGCTCCAGACATAGATCTGTTCGCTTCTCCACTGAATTTTCAACTGCCAAAATTTTGCACAAAGATGTTCCACCCAAATGCTTGGAAAGTGGATGCTCTATCTTTCAGTTGGAACAACCTTCACGTTTATGCTTTTCCTCCTCTGCCTCTTCTTCCCAAGGTACTCTTGAAAGTCAGATGGGACAAGCCTTGCATGATTCTAATAGCACCAGATTGGCCACGTCAGCATTGGTATCCTCTGCTGAGGAGTTTAACTCAGGAGCCCCCTTGGCTTCTGCCACAAGTTCCTCATTTGTTATCCCAGTCAAACAATCATTTTCTCAATGTTCTGGTGCAGTCCCTGCATCTAACAGCCTGGCGTATTCTGTGATGGAGCCGGTGGGGTCTCAGCTTCCTCAACAGGTTTTAATGTCATTTTGGAAGCCAGGCGGCCTAGTACGAGAAAAGTTTATGCTGATAAATGGAAGAGATTTTTTCTTTGGAGCACAGCAAAGGGCTTTGATGTTTCAGTGCCTAATTTGAGTTTTGCACTACAGTATCTTACTGAATTACTGGACAAGGGTTTGTCATTCTCTTCTGTGAAGGTTCATGCTGCAGCCATTTCTGCTCACTATGATTGTGACCCTCCTTTATTTTCTCACCCTTTGTTCAAACAATTTCTTAGAGGGGCAAAGAATATAAGACCCCCACGTAGGGCTCCTACTCCTTCCTGGGATCTCAATTTTGTGTTGGAGAAGCTTACTTTACCTCCTTTTGAACCTGCAGCTACGTCTGAGTTGAAGTTTTTGTCTTGGAAGACTGCTTTTTTGTTGGCCATTACTTCTGCTAGGAGGGTATCTGAATTGCAGGCACTCATGGCAATTGAACCTTTTCTGATATTTCATAAGGACAGAGTTTCTTTGCGAACTAACCCTACTTTTATGCCTAAAATGATTTCTAATGTGGCCTTGAACCAGTCTATTCATTTGCCTACTTTTTATGCTGATCCCCAAAATATCAAGCAAAAAGTCTTGCATTCTTTGGATATCCACAGGCAGTTACGTTATTATTTGAGCAGAACTAAGGAGTTCAGACAGACTCAACAGTTATTTGTTTCTTTTGCTTTGGGTTCACAAGGGAAAGCTGTTTCAAAGCAGACTATTTCTAAGTGGATTGGTCAATGTATTGCTTTTTGTTCTTCTCATCATGGGAAGAATGTTCCTGCTGGGATCAGACCTCATTCTACTAGGGCTACTGCCACATCTACTGCTTTTTGAGGGGGTAGCTACTAAGGATATTTTGGAGGCAGCTACTTGGAGTTCGGTACACACTTTTACTAAGCATTACCATCTCCCTCTTTATTCTAAGTCCAGGGCTGGGTTTGCCACTGCAGTTTTACAGGGCATGTTAGCAGCTCCTAATGCTATTTAGTTTGCCAGCCTCCCTTTTCCTTTGCTTTGGGATTCTACCCACAGGTTATGACTGCAGCAATGTGAGACGAAGAACATAGTACAGTTTTGTACCTACCATAAATGTAGATGTTCGAGGATCTACATTGCTGCAGTCCAATTATCCCTCCCTCCTTCCCCTCTATAGTTTGTGGTTGTTGGGCGTTTACTATTTTGGCTCTGGCCTTCTTTCATTCTTAGGCCTTCTGACATCTGGGGCAAGAAAGACTGAGGATATGGCGTCGGTCATGCGCTTATGTACTATGACGTACTGACGTCAGCTCTAGGCGACAATGACTGACGCCAGCCCAGCTCTTTGGTATTCGGGCCGTTCGAGGACAGCGGACTACCCACAGGTTATGACTGCAGCAATGTAGATCCTCGAACATCTACATTTATGGTAGGTACAAAACTGTACTTTTTCTTTACAGAACCCAAAAAAAAAAAAGGAAGAAAGGATACTCCATACCTTGGATGTCTACAGACATCTCTGGTGCTATCATGACAGAACTAAATCTTTCAGATTAGAAGGTAGGAAGAAGGGGACCCTATGTCAAAACTGACTATTTCCAAATGTGTGTGTAAGGTCTGCTATCTTTTGTTTTGCACCATAAACTTGATTCCTTCTTTAGGTCCAGCTCAGGATTTAACAGGATCATTCTCCAGGGGCTCCTGAACTCTTCTCCTTCCACCTCCTAAATGTAGTAAGCTAGGCGAATTTACCCGTATAACTAAGGCAACTGCAGCAGTGATCAATGTGAAGAACATAGTACAGTTGTGTAAGTAAACTTGCCGTAACAATAGATGTTTGAATCATCACTGCAGCAGTAGCTGCTCACTACCTCTGTTCCCTCACTCCTTTTTTTCTCATGCTTTTTATGCCTGGATGTAGACATTTATTCCTAGCATTGTCCTATCCAGAATATAACCCCTTATAGCCAGGGCTACTGCAGCAGTGATTATTTGAACCATATATTCTTATGGTAAGTTTATAACTGTACTGTCTTCACACCTTGGAGGGAAACCATATTGGGCATGCAAACATCATGGAGAGGAACTTGTATATTTTTGTGATACAATGGTAGTGGATAAAATGAACCTATTAAAGTACCTTTCAACAGTGATCCTCGTGTGGATTGTGGAAGGGGCTGAAGGGCAAAATGTTAAAGATGATGAGAGGATACAAGGGAAGGGGAGTACATTACAATGATGGAAACTGTAGCAATGAGCTGGAATTCAAACGGAGAGGTATAGAGACATGAAAGGTGTAGAATTAAGTAGGAGGCCTTTGCCGCTGGTGCAATGCCTCTACTTTTATAATTTTTTTTTTCACTTTGCCTGGTGAGGCAGCAGGTGAGCCCCACTGGGGCTCTCAGATCTGGCTGCAAGCACCCGGGCATGACTTGCTCTGGGGGACGATGTCAGGTAGTGAGTTTGACTGGGGTGGTACACCTGTTAGAGTAACAAAGGTGTCCTAAGATGAGCCGAGGAAGGACAGAAACCTCCTATGGGGCAGAAGGACAAAAGCTTGCTTGATCTTGATTTTCAGTTTTAATACAGACCATGAAACTTTTGGGGTTTTAAGCAAGAGGTGTCAAAGTTACCACAGGGATAAGTAGCTTGTTGCAGCCAAGCATTCATAGCAATGTCGTTTTTGATCATTTGATGTCGGCTCTTCCTATTATTATGAAGCAGAATTCATGAAGGGTTGGAATGTCCACCCACTAATAGGGAACTTGAGCTGGTTTTAGACCATTGTGAGACAGGTTAGTTTTACTCTACTGATGATATGTTGTTGTAACAGTAACCCTGCTCAGTACAACAGGAACTGCAGGTTCAGACATTTGGTTTATGTCCCTCACTGTGTTTAGCATGGTATGGAGAGCTAGGGCCTCCATGGAAAGGTGCATCTTTGGAATTGTCTCCTTTGGTTGTACATACACAGTGTAAAAGAAAGTGATCTTTATTTTCCATGCAGTATACATGTTTACTTTTTAACAATTTATTATTCACTCCGTTACATAATTTTTTCCATTCCTTCCTTCTCTTAAACCTTGCTCCTCCTCTGCATGTATTATTCCTGCAGATTCCATTTACTTGTACATAATTTCACTATCCTTTTTTAATGATTCTACCTCCAGTTCTTTTATCTCCTTCAAAATATTCAATTCTTCAATTACATTTGGTGGAGATTTTCTAGTAGTTGTTTTTTTGGAACCGGTAGCATTTAACTTAGTAAGGTCTTAATATGTTTAGACAGTTAAGAGCCTGTGTCCCAGCTCGGATAAATCATTTCCTTAATTGCTATGATTTGCCCCCCCCCCCCCCCAAACATTTGACAAAACATACTGTAGTGGATTTTTTTAAATCTTCCAACTTGTTACATTCCAAGGACATGTTCCCATTTGCCTCTTTCTTTCTTTCCCATCACACCTCCAGCATTTGCTGCCTGAGTTAGAAAAATTCTCAAAAGTCTGCTTAGAATAATAGATATATATGCAAACACATCCAAACAAAAATCTTAAACTTTCTGGACTTTGTTGCATTCTTTGGAGAACTACAAGATGTCTTTCCAGTGTACCTTGGTAAACTGCCTTTCTGGTCTCTCTTTCCAATATATTTAACATCATGTGATTGAATCTTAAAATCTTTGGTATTTATCTGTGATACAGTGTAGACTAACCTGATAGATGCAAACTTAGAAGCAAGAGGGGGACAGCCTTGTGTAAAAGTAAACCAGAGAATTGTGCTTGATTATGTAAGTTGTATAACTTTACTGTGTATAACTGTATATGTTCTTGTCTGAGTTGTGTACATAAGAATGTGTATAAGTCCTTTTCTGCAAATAAGATTATATCTTTTAAATTTAATCTTTGTCCATTTTAGCGTGGCTATTTTTTTAAATTCTTTGCCACTTTGTCCTGTATTAGGATGTAATATTTGAGGGTTCCTGCCAGTAGATTATCATTTGAAAATACAGGATGTCAAGTCTGAGACCTTACAATTAGTAATAGTGTGTTCCAGAATATCTATTACAGGAAATACTGACTCATCAGTATTTTATGCTTGTGTGTGTATGTGTGATAGGTTTACTATTAAAAGGTCGAACGGCACTCCTTCGAACGTCGTATAGTCGACAACGGAAGGCCGAAACTGCTAATCGCGAACTTCGAAAACAATCTAGGAATGGGTTTCAACATGGGTCGAGGTAGGGGAGATGTTTGTAGTTCAGAATAATACGAACACCTACCTCAACCCATGTTAACACCGTTCCTAGATTGATTTTCTGACTTCAACATTCGACATATACGACCTTCCGGTGTCGACTATACGACATTCGAAGGAGTGCCGTTCGACCCTTTAATAGTAAACCGTGTGATAAGACTAGGCTTGGGGTTGGGTTTGCTAGTGTCGGTGAAAAAACAAATAAAGCACTAATAAAATAAGAAACAAAGGGCCACAGCTCCAAAGGCAAACCAACTTTAATAAGTGTGCACTTTTGTTCACTCAGATCAAATGAACTTCTTCAGACAACTTCAAGCAGTAAACCCCCTCCTTATATAACCATTAAATCACATGACCAATAAAATGCATTGCATCACAAGTTTAAAACTGGTTGTTAAAAAAGGCATATACATATTTATAAAGATATTTACATATACTTTAAAAGAATTTTTAAGCACAAAGTGGAGCATTATTAATATATAAAAACAATCAAAAAGGTGCATCTATACAAACGTACAAGTACATAAAATATTGTCTTATAAGAACATTCTATACAGAATTTCATAAATTCATTCAACTTAATAAACTTTTAAGCTCGAGTAAAAACATAACAGAACACTGTTCATTAAGGCCTGGATAACTATGTGCATTTATATTAAGTTGCCACCATAACTCTTGTCTTTCAAGTAAAAGGGATGTATGCCCACCTCTAGGGCTCTCCATCATCTGGTTGATCACCTTAAATTTAAAGTGGTGTCCGGGGTTGTCCCAAGCATTATTTTCTCTGTTTCTGTTTATACTATAAATGTGTTCATGGATCCTTTCTTTGAACCTACAATTGTTTTTTGCCGATTATAAAACGCCGGACAGAGTTGACATCTTGCCAAGTATACCACACTTTGAGTTAGTCATATCTAAAAGTGAGCGAAAAATGCCTGTTAGCAGTTGTGTAGCCTCTACCTACATCTGTGTACCTACAATAGGCACATGCTTCACCTTTAAACATTCCTGGGTTCCATTTGTACAATTTATGCTCTTTCTCCAATATATTTTTTAAGTTGGCTCATTTTCAATACACAACTCTTGGTAGGGCGCCCAATTTATATACAAGATCAGTGTCTTCCATAAGGATACACCAGTTTTTAGCAGGGTGCCCCTTATGGACTCACCATAAGGTGTGTATATGTAGTAATTAAACTAATATATCTATTCTTATCACTTTTGTTATTACTGTGCATTGGCATATTTATGTCAGCACTATTACCCTCAGAGGTGGCAGGACTAAGCATATACGCTAATAAGGCTGGTGGTCCCAGAATGGGTGAGAAGTGCCCCTCCCTTTTTATTTGGACCTTTTCCATGAGTCCCTGCAGTAACACCTCTGGATGGCCCCTTCTTTCAAACATTTGTTTTAAATTATTGCATTCCTGCACAAATTCTATATCCAAGGTGATCATTCGTGCTGCCCTTTGACTATAGATTTTTTCCTTGTATTATGGATGGAAGCTTGTGTAATGTAAAAATGAGTCTGAGTAGGTTTTCTTTGAATTTTAGATAAGTAGCATCCCCTTAAAATGTCCTTAGTTAATTCCGCATCCAAATAAGCAATCTTTACCTGTCAAAATTGGATGTGAATTCCAGGAAGGATGTGCTGGCATTCATCTCATCCACTATTTCCTTGGCCATAGTTTCATCTCTATTTGTCATAAATATATCATCCAAAAATCACATATAATAAATGATTTTCTTTGATGTTACTTCTTTCTGGTAAACACAAAATGATGCTCCCAGAAGGCCATAACTAGGTTGGCGAAACTACTGCCACATGGGGACCCCATAGCTACTCCCCTTATCTGTAGATAGTATGTACCATTAAATATGAAAACATTATTCTGCAAAATGATGTGTAGTAATTCCTTCAACTGATCTAATTTCATTTGCAGGGGCACCTCTTTCGACTAATACATCTACTACTCATTCAATTCCTGAATTGTGGGGGATGACTGTGTAAAGGTCTTTTACATCCACAGTTAAAAAGTTGAGCTCTTCTCTACATTCCTGATTATTCATGTCCCTTAAAAATTACCAGGAGTCTTTACAAATTTGGTGTTCCATTGCTACATATTTTTTCAAGATACCATCAACTATCTTAGCACAAGCACATGTGTCTGAATTTCTCCCGTCAATTATGGGGCGTAGAGGAGGGTTAGCAAGGTTCTTATGAATCTTTGGAGTACCAAAGATAACAGGTATGATGGGTGCTGATGTTGTTAAATAGTCTGGCATTTTATATCGGCTAAATCAATCGTAGGTTCAAAGAAAGGATCTATGAACACATTTATAGTATAAATAGAAACAGAGAAAGTAATGATTTGGCCAACCACATTAGGGACAACCCTGGATACCAATTTAAATTTAAGGTGGTCAACCAGATGATGGAGAGCCCTAGAGGTGGGCATACATCCTTTTTACATGAAAGACAAGAGTTATGGTGGCAAATTACTTTAAATGCGCATAGTTATCCAGACCTTTATGAGCAGTGTTCTATTGTGTGTTTACTCGAGCTTAAAAGTTTATTACACTGAATGAATTTATGAAATTCTGTATAGAATGTTCTTATAAGACAATATTTTGTGTACTTACAGGTTTGTATCCATGCACATTTTTGATTGTTTTTATATATTAATAATGCTCCACTTTGTGCTTAAAAATTATTTTAAAGTATATGTAAATATCTTTATAAATATGCATATGCCTTTTAACAACCAGTTTTAAACTTGTGATGCAATGCATTTTATTGGTTATGTGATTTCATGGTTATATAAGGAGGGGTTTTACTGTTTGAATTTGTCTGAAGAAGTTAATTTGATTTGAGTGAACGAAAGCGCTCGCATATTAAAATTTTGGTTTGCCTTTGGAGCTGTGGCCCTTTCTTCCTTATTTTATTTTTGGTAGTGTCTGTGTTAGAGGGAGCCGTAGAGTTAGTGCTATGGGTAAGGCTGGCATTGAAGTTATCCTACTTTAGGCGATAACCTAAACTGTAACCCCATTCTTGACCCTAACACTATGCAGATAGCTTATTTTAGTGTTGGAAATTTTATGTTTGTGTATATGTATTTCTTTTCTACATTTTGACTTCAGGGTAAATGTTTTCTATCCGTTGGCAAACACTCAATATCTAGATATTTTTCTTTTACTTGAGCTAGATTTTTATTAGAATTTTCCTCTTTGAGGTGGCAGATAACTGTTTACGATGTTCTTCATCTCACATTGCTGCAGTCCTTACACTTGGGTAGTCCGCTGTCCTCGGTCGGCCCGAATATCAAAGTATTAGGCTGACGTCGGTCAAGGCGCTTAAGACTGACATCAGGGCGTCAGGGTACAAATGCGCATGACCGACGTCATATCCTCAGTCTTTTTTGCCGCATGGTCCGATGCAGAAGCAGCGTTGCAAGTGCCGTTCGGCGTTCTGAAATTTTTCGAATTCGGAGTTTCAGACCGAGTCAAAGTTGGCTAAGTACCCCGTTGGGGAATATTTTAGTTTTTTCTTGCCTCAGTGGTTTACCGGATGTCAGAAAAAGTGAATAACTGTATTTCTTGTGGGAAGCAGATACCGCATAGAGATTATCATACTTTGTGTATTCCTTGTTTGGGGCCTGAGCACGACGTTGTTGGGTGTCGCTTTTGTGCTAGGTTTAATAAGCGCACTATTGCGAAGGTTAGATTGTGCCAGGTTGGTCTTCGGAAGCGTTGCAATTACAATATGCCGCCGGATGCTCAGACGCCCGCTTCTTGAAGCGCAAAGACAAAGCAGCTAAACCCAGGCAAGAAGAGTCGTCCGTGCGGACGCCGGTTCTTTGGAGGCGTCAGTGGAACCGGTGGTTCCACCGGAGGCTTCTCTTGAGTCCCAGGGGGAGACTTTGATATTGCAGGATGTGGCCTCTCAGGAGGCAGGTCAGGCTGAAGGGGCTTCTCAGGTTACTGTACTCCCCTCCCTTCCTAGGGTGGTTAGGCCCTCTCCTTCTGTTTCCAAGGCTTCTCCCAGAGGCAGGCCAGGTTTAGCTTCTGTTGGTGTCACTCCTAGTTCTTCAGGTTCTGTGCCCAAGAAGCACATGCTCAAAATGGCAGAAGATTTAATTACTTTGATTAGAGGTTCTTTGCCCCCTCCTGATAAGAGGCCTAGGGTGGAACCAGTGTTGGGGAGTTTTGAGCAGGTTTCGGATGTTTCAGAGTCTTCGGCTGAAGACTTGCAGGAGTATTCTCCTTATTCTGATTCTGATGTGGATGATTCTACTCCTTCTGCTTCTCCTCCAGAGGATTTTTCTTTTTCAGAGACTCTTCATTCTATGAGGGAACATTTTAAGTGGGAAGGTCAGGACTTCTCTGATTCCAGGAAAAGGCTTAGGGAATTTTTGCTTTTACCCCAGCATAGGCCTTTGGCTATTCCTCCTGTTCTGGATATTGTGGAAGATGTGTTTGCAGAGGCTTCACTTAATCCTGATTCTTTGCCTCCTGCTCCTGTTAAACCGGACAGGTATTACAGGGTGCCTGAAGCTCATAAATATCTGTATAAGAGTCCTAGGGCGGACCCAGAAACAGTTAGTCAGGGACCTAAGGGTGTCAAGGCCTCTGTGGTAAAAAATCCGGTTCCTCCAGATAAAGAGGCCAGAGCTTTGGATAGATGGGGAAAGAAAGTCTATACTTCTTCCACCTTGGCTATGAGGGCTTTGAATTGCCAGTTTCACATGTTAAAATATCAAAACTATCTTCTTTCTCAATTGAAGTCTAAGGTAGATGCTCTGGCGGAAGGCATTGAGTGTAAAGAATTACAAGATTTGGTACATGTTTCTGAACAGGTGGGTAAGCATTCTTTACAATGTGGATTTGATGCTGTACAGGCCTCGTCTAGGGTGGCTGCCACTGGGTCAGTTCTTCGCAGGCATGCCTGGCTGAGGGATCAGAACTTATCTGACCATGTTAAGACAAGGATTTTAGATGCTCCTTTACAGTCTGATGTATTGTTTGGTTCACCTGTGGAGGCAGTTTTAAAGAAAATGGAAGACAAGGCTAAGTCTATGCAGACTGTTAAAGATTTTTGCAAGTTCAGCCTCCAAGTTTAGTAGGAATTGGCCTGCTTAAGGGGTGGACGTACCCTTCTTATGATTCACAGTCTAGGGAAGATCTAGACGTGGTAGGGGTAGAGCTCAGGGCTCTTTCAGACCTAGAACAGGGAGTTCACCTGCACAGTCTTCGGGTGAGGGCAGGGGCCAGTCCTTTCGTAAACAGGCCCAATGACCTACCTTTTCGGCTGCCAGAGCCTTCTTGTCTGGCAGCACCTTTGGGAGGAAGGTTGGCACTCTTCAAAGAAAATTGGAGTTTAATTACCCAGGACAGATGGGTATTGGATATTATACACCAAGGTTACAGGTTTTATTTCCATACCTTGCCTCCTTTCAAAGGCATGCCAGACGTTCCTCCTCAGCAAAGAATGCAGGCTCACAAACAAATTTCTCTGCTGCTGCAAATAGGGGCCATACAGCCGGTCCCTCTGCCAGAAGTAGGCCTAGGATTTTATTCTCGCCTGTTCCTAGTACCAAAGAAGGGGAACATGTGGAGACCAATTTTGGATTTATCTATCCTCAACACTTATCTGGACATTCCCAAGTTCAAAATGTTGACGTTACAACAGCTTTACCTCTGCTGGGCAAAGATCACTGGATGGTGACTCTGGATCTCAAGGAAGCTTACCTTCATGTTCCTATCAGGCTAAGTTGCAGGAAGTATCTGCGTTTTCGAGCTGGGACTTCTCATCAGTTCTCTGCATTGCCCTTTGGCTTATCTACTGCGCCCAGAGTGTTCACAAAGGTTCTGGCTCCAGTGATAGCTTTCTTCAGGCTAAGAGGAATACAGATCTATCCTTATTTGGACGATTGCCTGATTCTGGCCAAAGGAAGGGACGAGCTTCTTCATCATTTGCAATATGTGATAGCAGTGCTAAGATGCCTGGGGTATTCTGTGAACGAAATAAAGTCCAGTCTAGTACCCTCTCAAGACATGTGCTTTCTGGGTGTGAGACTGAATACATTATCCCAGATGGCCTTTTTGACCCCGGACAAACAAAAGAATCTTTCCCTTTACTTCCATCAATTGTCTCATCAGTCCAGGCTGACTGCAAGGACAGTCCTTCAAGCCTTGGGGTTCATGGCGTCTTGTATTCTGGTGCTTCCCAATGCCAAACTGCATATGAGGAAGCTACAATGGTATCTCAAAAATGTATGGACACAGCACTGCCAAGATATGGACACTGTCATTCAGATAATACCTTGCATTCAAAAGGAATTTTTGTGGTGGGCTCAGGAATGTCACCTAAACAAGGGACTCTCTGTGACCCGGCCAGAGGCGAGTCAGATTCTAACGACAGATGCCTCAGACAAAGCTTGGGGAGCTCATCTAAATGGAAAGTGGATACAAGACACGTGGCCTGCCAGACTACAACATCTACATATCAACTTGAAGGAGATGTTAGCAGTCCAATTTGCATTAATAGCTTTCAAGGATTTACTTCTTCCAGGGCAGGTGTTGGTTCTAACAGACAACACAACTGTCATGTGGTACATCAACAAGCAAGGGGGAACACATTCTTATCCTCTATGCAGGCAAGCAATGATTTTGTGGGAGACTGCTCTCAGTTTACAGCTCAATCTTCAGGCAAGGTTTCTGCCGGAGCACAGAACTCCTTAGCAGATGTGTTGAGCAGACGAATTATGGATCCCCACGAGTGGAAATTGGATCCTCATGTATTTCAGAAATTGACAGTGTCATGGGGAACTCCAGACATAGATCTGTTCGCTTCTCCACTAAACTACCAGCTGCCAAAGTTTTGCACAAAAAGGTTTCATCCCACAGCTTGGAAAGTGGATGCTCTTTCTTTCAATTGGAGCAATCTTCATGTGTATGCCTTTCCACCTCTGCCTCTCCTCCCAAAGGTACTCCTAAAGGTCAGACAGGACAAGCCAAAGATGATTCTAATAGCTCCAGATTGGCCTCGACAGCACTGGTACCCATTACTGAAGTCTGGTTCGGGAGCCTCCATGGCCTTTGCCTTCGATTCCACACCTGCTGTCTCAAGAGAACAGTCATTTACTCAATGTCAAACTTCACTCTCTTCAACTAACAGCCTGCCATATTCTGTTTTAAACCCTGGAGGATCTCAGCTTCCGCAGCAAGTTTTGAATGTTATTTTGGAGGCCAGAAGGCCTAGTACAAGAAAAGTATACGCAGATAAATGGAAGAGATTTTTATTTTAGAGTGCAGCAAAGGAATTTGATGTTGCTAAGCCTAATTTAAGTGTGGCTCTTCAATATCTTGCTGAGTTACTGGACAAAGGATTGTCCTTCTCTTCTATTAAGATTCATGCTGCAGCAATTTCTGCTCACTATGACTGTGATCCACCATTGTTTTCTCATCCTTTGTTTAAGCAATTCCTTAGAGGGGCAAAGAATATAAGACCCCCGCGTAGAGCTCCTACTCCTGCTTGGGATCTCAATTTTGTGTTGGAGAAACTCACTCTACAACCTTTTGAGCCTGCAGCTACTGCCGAGTTGAAATATTTATCATGGAAGACTGCTTTTTTGTTGGCCATTACCTCTGCGAGAAGGGTTTCTGAATTACAGGCCCTTATGGCAGTTGAGCCTTTCTTAATTTTCCATAAGGATAGGGTATCTTTACGTACTAATCCTTCCTTTATGCCTAAGGTGGTTTCTAGTGTGGCTTTAAACCAAACTATTCATTTGCCTACTTTTTATGCAAACCCCCAAAATAAAGGGGAAAAGATTTTGCACACCTTGGATATACACAGGCAATTACGATATTATTTGAGCAGAACTAAAGGGTTCAGACAGTCTCAGCAGTTGTTTGTTTCTTTTGCTTTGGGTTCTCAGGGCAAGCCTGTGTCAAAACAAGCTATTTCTAAGTGGATTGGGTTTTGTATTGCTTTCTGTTATTCCCATCATGGTAAGGAGATTCCAGCTGGGATTAGGCCTCATTCCACTAGGGCTACTGCCACTTCTACAGCTTTTTTAAGGGGGGTGGCAACTAAAGATATTTTGGAGGCAGCTACTTGGAGTTCAGTGCATACTTTCTCTAAGCATTACCACCTTCCACTTTACTCTAAATCTAGGGCTGGGTTTGCCACTGCTATTTTACAGGGCATTTTGGCAGCTCCTACTACTTTATAGTTTTGCCATCCTCCCTTACCTCTGCTTTGGGATTCTACCCAAGTGTAAGGACTGCAGCAATGTGAGATGAAGAACATAGTACAGTTTTGTACCTACCATAAATGTAGATGTTCGAAAATCCACATTGCTGCAGTCCAATTTACCCTCCCTCCTTCCCCTCTGTTAGAGGCGGTTGTGTGGTTTGGGTTGTAAATATTGTGCATATTGTATATATTGTTCATATGTTTAGTGCAAGGGTGGTTGGTTGTTTTTTGCTGTCTTTTGGTTTTGACCTTTCTGTTTAGGGTCTTCTGACATCTGGGGCAAGAAAAGACTGAGGATATGACGTCGGTCATGCGCATTTGTACCCTGACGTCCTGATGTCAGTCTTAAGCGCCTTGACCGACGTCAGCCTAATACTTTGATATTCGGGCCGACCGAGGACAGCGGACTACCCCAAGTGTAAGGACTGCAGCAATGTGGATCTTCGAACATCTACATTTATGGTAGGTACAAAACTGTACTTTTTGATACTACTTACCAGTTTAATCTTAAAAATACTGTTTTCAAAAGTCAAGTTATTTGATTTTTCCAGGCTTGCATCAAATAGAGTAGTTTACATTGAAGATGAATTCAGGGAGATACTTTTAAATAAAGACTAGATTTCTACTTTGGTGCTGCCAGCTCAGTGACATAGAGATAAAGCCCTGACTATGGCCCAGTGCTTAATATTGCTGACGGGGGCAATATGTGTGCCCATCCTAAAGGGGAGGAAGCAGAGCTGATTGCAGGCTGTAGCAGTTTGGAGGAAAGAGGCAGGTTTGCGGTCTGGGGGAATGCATATAGCTCAACAGGCCATCACTTGGCAGTAGTTTTCATAAGGTAAGTGTGCAGAAGCACGCACTTGAATGGGGAAGGCACAGCAGCTCCACTAGTGATAAAGTTAGGCCAGTAAGAAAAATGTTCTTATTGCCAGGGTGCAGCTGGGGACACAAGTACCCCTCATAGTTGCATAAATGATGCCCCCCCTCCAATACAGATCTGATAAATTTCTCCAGTCGGACTTAAGGGGCTTGATGGTCTACAGGCAATGGAACAAAAACGCATAAAGAAAATTAAAAAGTAATACTGCTACCTTGCTGGACTCATTTACAGAGAGAAAATCACCGCACAATTGTACTTCGAAAGTCATCCACCCATACATCCACATCCCCTGTGTCTCATTTTTTGCACATAGGGTCAGGGTGTCATTTCACCAGGGATAATCATCTAGAGCCAAGGTTTACAATGCTATAAATTCTGAGATCAATGCAGTGTACTCCTAGAATGCTCATCAGTTTTAGCTTTGGGTATGGTGATATCAAGAGGACTGTTGCAGACAACTGGACAATATTTAAAGGTTATCCAGCTAGGGGTCACAACCCTGGGAGATTTCTAAACATTTCTGTTAAGATAGGAAGCAGGAAAAGTACCAACCAATCTTAAGAGAAGGGGCACTTTTTTGCTATGGGGTCGTGTGTAAAGTGGAGATGCATAGTAGACAGTCCATGTATTTTACACAGCCTATAAGATTAACTCATAACAGCTCTGAGACTTTCATTTGTACTTTTTTTTAGCATAGCCTATATAGCTTGTTATTAAACTTGAGTCTTGCTATCCTGAAAAGATGTACAGAAAATAGAGGCAATAGATGAAAAAAGATGTAATGTTAGTTATAAGAATACCATATTTTTGAAATATGCATATTTTAAAAAATGTTTTTGTTTTAGAAAAAAAGTTTGTGGATGACGGGAAGTGTGATTTAGACTGGAAGTCTTTAAAGAAGCAAGATGCAGGGACAGTATTCCAAACCAGTCTGATTAGTCTGAAACCAGAATGGAGATGTAAAAAGTGCCAGATGATGTGTTATAAATTTCTGATTTTTAGTGTTTCATTCACTGAATTTTTCTATGTATTTTAATCATTTGTAAATATTAGTAATGACTTATCTGAGAATTCAGTCACGTAATTGCTTAAGTGCATATGTATGAAAAATGCCGAGTGTTGATTTTGTGGATTTAGTGTTATGAAGCCCAAACCAGAAATTGTGGATAAAGGTTTTTGCATTATATCTGACAGGAGCCTGCCTTTGTCTTTTTCCCCACATTTTGAGTTTATTTTATCATATTAAGAAAGTACAAAATTTGTTAAATGTTTATCCTCAGGTGCCCTTCAGGACAGTAAAGCAGAGTTGGCACTCTACATGTATGAGACGTCTTTGTGCTCAGCCTAATTATTATATGATAGTCTTTGTGCTCAGCCTAATTATTATATTATAGTCTTTGTGCTCAGCCTAGTTATTGTATGAGTAGTCTTTGTGCTCAGCCTAGTTATTCTATGAGAAGTGTTTGTGCTCAGCCTAGTTATTGCCTAATTATTTGAGAGGCCTTCTATGTTCACCCTAATAATTTGACCTCAAAGTTCCTCAGAGCCACAAGTTTCAATATCAGTCTTGGAACCAGACCAGTCTCTGGCTTATGCATGTTCTCTAAGGCCTCCTTAAAGAAAACTTAATCCTCACAACCAGGCAGTCCAATGGCTTCTTTTCCAGGTCCTCATCCAAAGAAGAGAAAGTAAGAAGTTTTCTGTGAAATTATTTTGCAAGTTGTGGAGAGCAAGTCTCACTTAAACCCACAAATATCACAGGGTAACTTCACTAGCTGATTGGGAAGGCTCCTTGACCAGTCTCAGCTAGGCTTTTTTTACCAATTATGAGTTTAATTATGACAGATTGGTCAACTTCATACTTTGAGCTAAAAAAGTCATCAGCAGCCCCATCTGCTTCCGTAGTGGTTAGCAGATTTTACTGTCTATTCTCTTTTCATCAGCTTTCCAAATTCTTCTCACTAGCACCAATGATCATGGCAGCAGTACCATGGTATCCGGTACAGACCCATAGGTTCATAGGTAGGTACTAGGTTTATCGGCCCTGGGGCCTATACAAGCCCAGCCAAAAAGGTACCCTGGCTTTTGCCATCCAAGAAAATTATTTTCCTGTATCACTGTCGAGCAGAGCCACAGAGGTGATCCCCAGGGTGAATTTCCTATTTCCCATCCAGTCATCAAGGTTTTTCTTGAAGAGTGCTAATGAGGGGCTTTGTTTGATACAGATAGGTAGTTTATTCCAGAGTATGGGAAGTCTCTGGGACAGGAATCTATCCCTCCGGCATTTTCTGTTTATTGTGGTGACAAGGTTTAGGTCTCTAGAGCGTGTAGCTCGGAGGGATTGGGATTTCTTTAAGTGGAGCATGTCCAACAGCTCTGGGTTTGACATAGCTTTGTATTTTGGGCAGAGATCACCTCTGAGTAGGCGATATGCGACGGAGTAAAGCTGGAGTTTTTTGAGACGGTCTGCGTAGGGCATCTGTTTGAGGCTGGTAATCCTCTTTGTGAGGTATTTCTGTGGCCTTTCCAGTTGTAGATGTCTTGAGGTAAATGCCAAAAGGGGCGTTGTACTCCATAATGGGTCTAATGAGTGATGAGTAGAGGGGAACAATGACCTCTTTTTTTTCTGGATGAGAAACCATTTGTGATGAGGTGTGCCACATAGAAGGATTTCCTAACTACTGTGGCTATGTGATTATCAAAGGAGAGACTAATGTCCACGTGTGTCCCAAGGTCTCTTATCACACTTTCAGTGTTAAGTATACTACCACCTATGAATTACAACAAACTGGTAAGTTAATAGCATACCATTTGTTTTGTTAACAACATTTGTATAAACCAATAATATAAATCATAAGTATATTATATTATATTAACTAAATACATGATTGAATTTATTCCCTAAACATAGTTATAATGGTGGTGGTTATATAGTATGTATTTGCTTATTTATTCATTTATCCATAAACTTATGTATTCACATACCTATTTATAAATTTATTGAAGTTAATATATTGCATTTAGTTAATATAATATAATATACTTATGATTTATATTATTGGTTTATACAAATGTGTATAAATGTGGTAACTTGTATGGTTATATCTGGAAGTACTGGCACTTTAAAAAACAAATGGTATGCTATTAACGATAATTGTAAGCATGTGCATTAGTTTTAAATATTGTAGTGAATGGAAGGTCATTAAAACAAGTGGATAACTGCTTCCAAAGGCTCCGTTTTTTACAGCCGGTGTTACCAGTTTGTTGTATTTCCTGGTTCGTAGAAGTGATTTGGTGTGACATACTGCCACCTATGTTGTAGTTCATGGGTACAGAGTTTTTACCAAAGGGGATGACAGTGCACTTTTTGGCATTGAACTTGAGGCCATGGCTTTGACACCAGGCATCTGTCTCAGTAAGGCCCTTTTGTAGGATGTCCACATCGTTAGGAGTTACGATTATTGCTCCTAGTTTGCAGTCATCTGCGAACTTCGTTAGCCAAAGACCTTCTGTGTTAGCCTGTACTTCAGAGAAGTAGATACCAAACAGCAGAGGACCCAGGACTGAACCCAGTGGTACTCTACTTGTCACTGGTCTGAAGTCGGATTTGGAGTGTGCTACTTTCACAGTGTGGGTTCTCTGTGAGCCAGTTGGCAACCTATTTTGTGACATAGGGATTTATACCTAGTTTAGTGAGTTTATAATTCCAGAGTGGGGGATGGTGTCGAATGTCTTGGCAAGATCTAGAATAGGCTGTGTGAACCACCTTACCCTTGTCTACGGCTTTGGTGACTGCTTCAAAGAAGTCTATCAGGTTTAGGAGACATGATCTGCCTTTTACAAACCCAAACTGGATGGGATCCAGAGTTTGGAGATTACCGATGTCTTTGTTTATAAGTTCCATGATAATACGTTCCATGGCCTTGCAGACCAGGCTAGTCAGGCTAATGGGGCAGTAGTTCCCTGGGTCCGTGGTGGCTCCCCCCTTGTGGAATGGGATAACCGTTGCTGTGCGCCATTCAGCAGGCACAAAGCCTGAGGTGAGGCTATGATTGAACATGGTACTTAGGTGGGGTGCCAGTTCGTTCTGTAGTTCATGTAGAACGCAGCCTGGGATGTTATCTGGTCCCATGGATGCTGTGGTCTTGGCTTTGGAGAGTGTGTTTTTTACCTGTGCAGCCATGATTACAGGAACTTTGCATTCTTCCGTTATAGAGATGGGCTCTTTAGGGGGTGAGAGGGGGGTAAAGTCATCACTACCTATCTGCCAGGATGTTGGCAATATCATTTGAGTCTGTATATTTAGTGCCATTGTGCTGTAACTCAGAGCAGATCTGAGTGTTGCCATTGAGATTCTTGACATAGCTATAGAATGCTTTGTGGTTGTCTTTAGAATCGGTGGCGATTTTGTTTTCATAACTAGCTTTGGAGGATTTTATCAGGGATCGCAGCTTCATACTGAGGCTGACCAGGGAGCTCCTCCACTCGTGGGATTTTACTCTCTTTTGCAAGAGTTTCTTCCTTCTGTTGTACAGTTTGTTTATGGCAGGGGACCACCAGATTGGCTTCCTTTTTTTGGAGGATAGCGTCTTGGTTCTGTTTGGGATAGCACAATCCATGTACTCATGTAAGTGCTTATAAAGTGCAGTTGTGTAGGATTCAGTATTTATAACTGTATTGTCCATCTGCATGGGTGTCATCACCATTTCTGTCTTAAGAAGCATGAAGTTGGCTTTGGAGAAATTTTTTACCATGGTTTCCTTAATGGGGGGTGGAGGCATGATGTCTCCCCAGACTCTGGAATAGATTCCAGACTCTGGAATAGATTGCCCATACATGTTAAGCAGAGTGCCTCTTTGGCCCTCTTCAAAAGGAACCTTGACGATTGGATGGGAGAAAGGAAATTCACCCCGGGGATCACGTCATTCGCCCTGTTAGACAGGGGTCCAGGGAAGTAAATAGTGTGGGAAGAAATAGCCAGGGAATTGTTATGGCTAGGCTTGTTATAGGCCCTAGGGCTGATAGCCTAGTACTAACCTATGAACCTATGTGGATATCTAGGGTAATTAGCTTATGGTCAGATCGGACCAATGAGGCATTGACTTCAGATGTGGAACACCAGTCACTCATATTGGTAATGACTAGATCTAGGATATTGTTGCTACTGGTGGGGGTGTGGATAAGTTGATCCAGGACATTGGAGTTTATGAATTCCAGAAAGCGTTGAGCGAAGGAGTTGATACACTAGTATTTTTCCCAGTTAATGGTGGGGTAGTTGAAATTGCCCATTATTAGGGTGTTTGGTTGAACCCTAATATTTTCCAGTGCATCAAGAAAAGAGGAGTGGGAATCCTGGGGCATGGTGGGTGATCTGTAGCAAGCTACAGTTTGCATTGTAGTTTTGCCCAGAGTTAGTTGCACTTGGATAACCTCGGCTGCATTATGCTGAGCAACTAGTCTAGAGGTGTGGATATCCTTAATGAATATGGACACACCTCCACCTTTGGTGTTCCGTTCCAGGTTACATGGCCGAAAAGTGCGGTATGAGTTATAGCCTGGTAGTGCAGGGGTGCTCTCTGGACACTTGAACCAGGTCTCAGTCACTGCACAGATATCTATGTTCTCCATTTTAAGGAGTGCCTCGAGTAAGTGCATTTTGAGAATTAGACTTCTAGCATTGAGTAGCATCACCCTCAGTTTTTGCTTGCCTGTTCCTGTTACGGTGGTGAATTTGTCATTTGCACCTTGCCTAAAAAAGGCACTATAAGGGCGGCAAGAACCTTAGCCAGTATCAGGAATCCCAGGGGTGACAGGTGCAGGCCATCTCTGGCAAAGCATCGTGGTCTGTCGACCATGTCATCCCAGGCAGACAGATACTGGATCCCATATGATGATGATGATGGTCACTTGTCCCTCTATAACATAGATGACAAGCAGGCGGGCTATTTTGTTTAGATGCATTATTACATAGAAACACATCAGGATGGGATAGTAGCATACATAAAATATAAACAGGTTAACAGACAGACCCTACATACATATATGCTTACATCTCAACAGCTTACTACAAAATGGCAGTCAGGTTTGCACGTGCTCAGTATTTAGGTTCATAGGTAGGTACTAGGCTATTGGCCCTGCGGCCTATATAAGCCTAGCCAAAAAGGTTCCCTGGCTTTCACCACCCAAGATTCATACACTTGTGCAAGCCCTTGGGTAGCTTCTTAAAGATACATACACACATTGATCTACATCCTTCCTCTTAAAACTTTTGCTGTTAATACATGTCTAACTATGATGTTGTTTTTGCTATTCTAGACATTAGAAACACAATGTTTATGTCCAAGTTGCCATGTATCTATTACATGGTCTGGATATACGACCAGATTTCGTAACATAACAATCTGGACTGAATTTAGCAACAGGGACGGTCTTCGGTGAACCACTCTTATCAAGAACTTCTGGATTAATCACTGGAATGGGAATATTCTCTGGAATTCCTCTGGAATTAGAACAGCGGACAACTCACTCTGAGATGGTCTTTCTCACCAGCTGTGTGCTGTGGTATAGGCTCGGACACCGATCTCAAATGTTTCCAATTCCACCTAAACTCTCCTTGTGATTCACAACGTATGATCCTAGCTCTGGGCAATTACTTTTCATGACTCCAATCCAATCATAACCTTTGGATGTTTGCATCCTTACCACTTCTCCTTCTCATAATGGATTGAGTGGTTTGATGGTTTTATTGTAGTAGGACTTCTGGGTTAAACGCTTCAACAGATTGGTTTTCACTGACCTGTTGTCAACGCATGGAACCAAAACTTGACTACTGATTTGTATTCTGGTTCTGGTTTGTCTAAGTCTCTGGGCAGGTGAACCAAGATGTTCACAATGAGGAATATTTCTAAGATTCAAGAGATTCAGGAAAACGTCACTTTTGTCCCATTTTGACTTCTCTAGTAACTGTTTTGCACTTTGAACTGCACGTTTTGCCAAACCATTTGACTGCGGATACTCAGGGCTACTCGTGACATGAGTAAAGTCCCATTCTTTGGCAAATTATTTGAATTGTTGGCTTGTAAACTGCATGCCATTGTCGGAAATAACTTTGCGTGGACTGCAAAATGATGCTTCATCTTAGTAATGACAATACTGGATACTAGGTTGGGAAGTAGGTCAGTCTTGAACCAATTGGAGTAAGAGTCTGCCAACACCAAGTAATGTTGAGCATTCCACTCGAAAATGTCAGATACGGTCAACCAAGGTAGTTCAGGAATCTGCTTTAGCTAAAGTGGTTCCTTCTGTTGATGTGACTTAGTACTATTATACACCGAACAAGTACTCTCTCGATGTCTTGTGATATAGAAGGCCAAAATACTAGTCCTCTCACCCTTCTTTTGGAAGAGTCTGTTCCTGGTTGACCACGATGCAAGATAGTAATGCACTCTTGTTGCAATGACTTTGGAACGATTCCATAGTCAAAGTCTCATTTCTGTATGGAAAATAAGGTTGTACTTCTTGAGGTAAACTTAACTAGATTGCTTTGATGGCAATTCTTGATTGATAAAGTTGTTGAGACTTTGTAAAACTGGATCTGTGGCTGTGTGATCTTACCTCATCAAGATGTGTGTACGAAAAATATTTCACTTCTATGACTTCAAAATCAAGGTTCTCATTCTCATGCTGTTCAGTGGTGTTTCTGGGCAGTCTGGATAAGACGAGTGAAATTATACTTTTGCATCATACATTGCAATCTGACTGGAGCTGAATGCATAGTGGTCTGTTTCGATCTGGATAGGTCTACCATAAACATAAGCATGGAACTTTGAACATGCAAACAATTGCCAAAAGCTCTTTCTCGATCTGAGCATACTGCATTTCAGTTTGGGTAAGAGTTCTCGATGCATAGGCAACAGGTTCACCCTCCTGTAGAATTATTACTGCACCAAGACCAAATTTCGAAGCATTACATGAATGAGTAACTGGTTTGTGAGCATCATAGTATCTGAGAGTTGATGGGCTAATAATTCTCTGTTTGGTGTTGCTCTAACCAGGACCAGGATACATCTTTGCATGTCAGCTCTCTAAGCGGAGTCTGGAATGAACTTGCCTAGGTAGTTAACCATGCCGAGAAATCATTATAGGGCTTGAACTTTGGAGCTAGCATCTTGAGAATGGCTGTCTGCTTTAAAGGGTCTGGTGGTAGGCCTGAACTGGTAAATAAATGATCAACATAAGTAAACTCTTGTATTTGCATTTCTGTGGATTGAGCTTAAGATTCACTTAACGTGCTCTTTCCAGAACCTTTCTAAGTTTTCTGTCATGTTCAGCTTCACCATTACCTCCTACTAGTATGTCTGCTATAATCGCACAAGGATGCCCAGAAGAAATTTGCTTCATTGCATGATGAAAGACTTCACTTGCAGAATTTATCCCAAGTGACATTCTCAGAAATCTGTACCTTCCAAATGGAGTGCTGAATGTAGTGAGCAACGATTATTTCTTGTCTAGCCGAATTTTCCAAAATGAATTCTTTGCATTTAAGACAGAAAACAGCGGCATTTGGCATCAAGGCTGTGACTTTGACCATGTACATTGGATGATGAGGTCTTTTTAGTGCTTTGTTCAAATCTCGTAGATCAATACATATTCTGATGTCATCTGAGCTTTTCTTATGAGCTACAACCATGGAAGATACCCACTCAGTTGGTTCTGCAACCGAACAAATAACACCTTGTTGCACCATTTTATGTAGCTCTGCTTTGACTCTGTCCTGCATGGCTATTGGAATTTTTTGTGCTGGCCTGATAACTGGACTGACATCAGGGTCTAACTTAATGGAGTACATAACTGGAAGCTTGCCTAGTTCGTCTTCGAAAAGATCAGCATAGGTAGAAGAAATGTACTGGGTGAAATTAGAGTAGTGGTCTTTTAAACTAACTTGATGGACTTCCTTATTTAAATGAAAGCAGTCCCATTTTCAAACTGTCTCTGAGCCCTAATAATGACTGGACGTGCCTCTTGACCACATAAAATAACAAGTCGTAGCTTCTTCCAGCAGAGTAACAAGTACTACTGAGCCTTCAGTCTGAATTTCTTAAATGTAAGCAACAAGCTTTGCACTCCTTGACAAATCAAGCCTTTCACCATGACATATACTAGTAAATGTTGCTGCTGACATAACATTGCACTTTGAACCTGTCAGCTTTGAGCTCTGTGGGTTTTACATTTATTTGAACAGTACAAAATACTTTATTCTTTGCCCTTAAGTCTACTGCATTAACTGTTTGTTTCATGAAGCACTGACACACCATCAGCATAAAGAGTAAAACTGCCACTGTCTAACCGATCAACTCGTTTTTTGAAATGTTCCCTTTTTATAAAAGAATATGGGCCTTTTGATTTGCAAAACTTGAAATGGTTCCATTTATTGCATTTGTGGCATTGCTGACCAAAAGCTAAACTTTTCTCCATTTTAGATTCATGATTTCCACCACAGTTATGACTGTTAGCAATAAAACTAGGTGGGGGTCCATGGTTTGAGTTTGCTGGCTCACTCTTATGCTTCACTGAGACTCTGCAAACTTGCTGGAAAGCTCTGGGGGTTTAACAGTGGGTGCTGCAGGGGCTACAGTTGTGCTTGGGCCTGATGCTCTTCATGTTTCCCTGTTGCAGCCATTACATTTGGGTAATCTGCTGGCAGATTGCCCTCAGTCGGCCTGAATTCCAAGGTCTTGGGTCCTGCGTCGGTTGCTGTCTCCTCTTCCATGACGTCAGGGGTATAAAACATGCAGCCGATGACATTTTCTTTAGTCTTTCTTGCTGCGCGGTGCCCGAAGCAGAAGCATTTTGAAAGTGCTGGTCTGCCGACTACTGAAATATTCGAGTTTGAGTTTTAGAACCGAAGTCTTCACTAAAGCAAAGTACCCCGTTGGGGAAACTTTTTTCTTGCCTTTTACGATGTCAGAAAAAGTTAATTGTATTACTTGTGGGAAATGCATACCTCATAAGGATTTCCATTTATACTGTATTCCTTGCCTAGGCCCTGATCACAACATGCCTCGCTGTCGGTTTTGTGCTAGATTTAACCAACGCACTTTTAAGTGTCGGTATAGTTTTGCATCAAAGTATTTTGGAGACAGATTTGAAATCCATCTGCCATACCCACAAAGTATGCACAAACGCACTGAAAATATGGCCCTTGTAATTATGTAAGAACAAGCTGCTGTGTGCTTGTAATATTCAAATGCACAATAAACTCTTTGAAATACTGTACTTTGCAAGGTATGCTCTGAAATGGCTGTATTTTGAGAAATAACTTTACTGTAATACAGCACAAACATGCAAGCACTTTATACACTTCTGATAACTCTGATATCTTTAATATGAAAAATACATGCTTGGTGAAAAAGCAGTCGTTTCCTCTTATTTTATTTATTTTATGCAATTCAGACTTTATTTCAAATATTCTTCATAGTAATTCAAATATTTTTAACAGTATTGGACTTCTGAAACCATGTCGCACTACCCTGTCTGTCATAGATGACAAGTAGGTGGGGTGTTTCATTTAGATGCTTTAATACATAGAAACACATCAGGATGGATTGTAGCATATATGAAATATAAACAAACTGGTTAATAGACAGACATTGGATACATACTTGCTACATCTCAGCAGCTTGCTACAAAATGGTAGTCAGGGTCACATGTGGTCAGTATTTATACACTTGTGCAAGCCCTTGGATAGCTTCTTAAAGATGCATACACACGCATTGATCTACAGAAGATTTATTGGCACTGATTATAACCCTGATATTAGGTCTAAAGCCTTCAGTGTTTATAACTCAGCTGTCAACTGAGCCACAGTTATTGATCACATCTCCACTGATGTCAGTCTATTAGCATGCTTCTTCCTCTTCATCTCCAAAGATTACAAGGAAAGCTTACATGCAAGAGGAAGTGCTCGCACTTCCTTCCTTCCCTAGTCTCTGAATTCTGACATCAAAGATAAAGCGAATGACTATGCCCGGTCATCTTCCCCAGATGGCCCTAAGTTTGAGCAAGTCTTAGAAATGATTTTGCTGATGAGGGGTGAGCTGGCCCACTTATGCGGTATTGTCCTTACAAAGGACTTCTAGCAAACCTTTTTGGTATTCCCAACTATATTTTTGGCAGATTTCCCCATGGGTGCATGTGTTAGACTCACCAACGCAGTATGGGAAAATTTCAACACTGTAGCCCCAGTTTTGATGAAACTAGGCAGGAGGATTCTCTGGCTCCCTCCGGAATGGAATTTCTATAAAAAAAATTCCTTAAGCCTGATACTATAATTGCAGCACCAATCCTTAAGGCCGCAACCCCCTAGGGCCCCAGAAATTTATTCTCCTGATAATGAGTTCTGGGCCGTAGACTGCCTTAGAAAAATGTTCTTTGTACCCTTGGTGTGTTTTTTTTTTCAAGGCCATAAGCTGTCGTTCTCACGTGAGAGTTCCAGTGAGACCTTCTTGACTGGATCCACTATTCATTGTAGCCGATGCCATAGCACTGACTCGAGTTACAGACCCAAACAGCAACTGTGTTATCAATTATGAACCTCATAAGTGGTTATAGTTCTGCTGCAGGAAGACAGTATTGTTGAACAGTGCTATGCCTGTTTGTATTAATTCACCCTTTCAGGGGACCCCCCCCCCTTCAACATGCCATCACAGCCCCAGTCCATAGACTCGCCTAGTGTCCATTCTATTAAAAACTTTCAACTAGGAGAGAGGTAATCAATCTGCTATCAAAAAAATGACACCCAGATGTCTCAACAGACCAAAAATGATTAGGCTATTATTCTGGGATGGATTTTTTGCTAAAGAAAAGACAGACCTCTGGTCCACTTTACATGTAAGTGACCTAAACAATTCCAACCCTGGGAAACCTTTCACATGTTCACATTGCAGTCCATATTTCCATGCTAGATGGTAACAGATTGGATCTCCTGTCTGTCTGTTCCTCCAGGGTATCAGCTTCCACGTAGAGATATCCAAGGATTCCAGGATGTATCTGCATTTCCAGATAAGAGCTAACCACCATCAGTGTAGCACTTTTCTATTTGCTCTCATCTTAGCCCCAAGTCGTTTATCAAGTGCATATCTGTATTTGCAGTGAGCCGGAAGCTACCAGGGATAAAAGTATTCCCCTACTTAGATGACTGGCTCCTGGCTGCTTCCTCCCTGAATAGTCCAACACTGCTGGAGTTTCCCTGATTGTCCTGTTTCAGTCTTTAGGGATCACAATGAGCACTACAGAGTCTTAATTGGAGCTATTTCATCTGTTCACATGCATCAGCTGCAGTCCTGACGGAACAAAATTTTCAGGGCTTATCTATGCATAGGAAGTATTCAATCTCTCTGGGACTTGGTTTCACCCAGCTTATTCAGTCAAACCTTAGGTTTGATCTCAGCATCATTTCTTATAGTACCAGTCATTAGGTATTATATGAGAGTATTGCAGTGGTCTATGTGACTGCAGTGATCTCGTGTATATAACGCCACTTATTGCATCAAGTCATGAGATCACATCTGCAGTGGTACATTTAGCTATCAAGGTTAGATGAGGCAATCCATTTCAAATTCCTAATCTACTAGTAGCACTCACCACAAGCACTTCTGCCCCAAGGCAGTGGCGGATTATCAAGGGAAACTATTCAGTGCATTTTGCTTTGTACATTTTATTTTTGGGTTGAGGGCAGTCCTTCTGACCCTTTGTCTTTCAGAGCACTTTCCACAGGTTGTGATAGCCATCCATTCTGACAGTATGGCAGTGGTATGTACATCAGAAAGAAAGGGAAGAACCCACTCCTGTTCCATGTGTTTGCAAGTAGTGAAGAATTCAGAATGGGCTATGTCTTCCAGCCACTTTCTGGAAGCAAACCATGTCCTGGGAGAAGCCAGCTGAGTCCTGTACAGGTTCAGCAGTTGTGTGTTGCTGCCACATGAGTAACCTCTCAATGCCTTGATTGCATTGAAACTGTCCCATTATCTGGGCAATCCTCACTGCAACCTCTTTGCCTTCATCCCCCAACAAAGATCAAGTACAGCACACCAGAGTTGCTCTCATTCTGAACCCCCACACACACACACACGACTCCTTTATATCTTTTTCTCATTTCCTGTTATGATGAGCTTCACCCATAAAGCCTAGCAATACAAGTCCAGGGTCATGCAAGTAAACCCATTTTGGCCACTACAAGTTTGGTTCACTGTATATGTCTTGCTTTTTTATGTAACCTCTCTTTCTGCATTCTTCACAGTCCTGATATCCCATCCCTCTTGCAAGCCCCATTTGAACTTCTACTCTTAGTCTAACTGTAAGGCTTGTCTGCTTCAGGTGATAGCCATTAACGCTGCCTTCCAGTCCAGAGTAGTTCAGATTATTACATCTTCCTGTAAACCCAATATTGTCAAGACTTACAAAAGCAAATGCACATTTATATGGCCTTCATCAAGGGGTCTTGACACTTTCATGGCTCTTGCGTCTTCCATATTGGAATGTCTTTCACAGATCATTAACTCTGGAAATAGTTACTTGTCATTTAATGTGCATTTAGATGCAATTTCCAACTTCCATCAAGGTGGAAATTCGTTGTCATTAGCTTCTGGAAATTTCTGCAAAGCCATTTTAAAGGGTACCTTTCTCTTGAGACATTCTATTATGGATCCTAGTCTCTGTGGGATCTTATTTTTGCTGGACTAGTTGATTCCCACCCACCCCCGTCCCTTTTTTCTGATTCAGAATCATCAGCCAAATTTAAGTATTTACCCTAGAAAACCCTTCTTTCTTCATGTCACATCAGCTAAAAGGACTTATGATTTGCAATCTCCATCAATGGAAGCCCCACACCAGGCCTTCTATAAACTTAGGGTGTTCATGTGTACAAATATTTCTTTTATAACTAAGGAAGCTGTAGAGACTACTGTCAACCAACCTATTCATTTACCAGTTTTTTCAATGCTTACCCTGAGAGAGGAATATCTTTCAAGACACACTAAGCTAAATATAATATGCAGGTATAGGTCTTCCTTTAGGGATGTGGGTAAGGGGTATATTCCTATGACAGACCACACAGAGTGATTAGCTTGGAATTTAGTATTGCTGTTAACAAGGATAGACCTCCTCATACGGATACAAAAATTATGTATTCCCTATAACAATAGCTGTAGCTGGGGTGGTCCATCCTTGGTAACATATCTGCTCCTTTCTTGTATTGGTCTTCTGTATACTGATGTCTCATTTGCTGTCTGCTTTGTATAGCATACCAGACATCTGAAAAAGCAGGTCTTTTGCTATGCATTATGAGATGAGAGAAGGGACTTAAAATCCTAAAAAAAGTTTCATGTGCTGAGTTGCCCAAATATCTGCTGGCATTAGTTCTGCTTTTACCAAGAATGGCCTTATTCATCCTGATCTGCCATCGTATATGGCTTTCTTTTATGCCTTCTTTTGGCAAGGAAAACCACTAAGCTATCAGTGAGAAAGTGAAGCTATAAGCAGATGAAGTTTATTTGTGTAAACCATTTTCACTGGAAACCCAGACAGTAAATGACAGCAGTCCAGCATAACAAGAAGTATTAGTGAAACAGTGCAATTACATTAGAGATAGACAAGCATATGGCAGTCAGAGTTGTACATTAGCATTTAACAACAGTGCATCTCAACAGGATTCGTAGATTCTTAGCATTTACAATACATATCAGTCCATGGACCATAATCACATTGCCATTGCCCACTTTCGTAGACATTTTGTGCCTGAAGGAGGACAATACACACCAGGTCCAAGATGAATTTATCAACACCCATTCAGTTGTCACACTTTGCCAGAAAGGAAGTAAGAGAATCACACTGCTTTATATGTAACATAATATTATTCCAGAGATTGGAGAAACTGCATAATAAATCTGTCCCTCCTTTATGGCTTGCTTGCATATTTATTTATTACTGGAAGTTCAAGTCTTTAGTGGAAGTGTTTGTAGAACCCTTTGTTCTGTAGTGGTATGGAAGGTCAGACAGAGTTAGGTTCTTAGCATAGATTGCTAGACATAAATCACTGTGCAGGAGTCTGTAAGAAACAGTATAGCAACAGTGCTTCAAGCCTGTCTCTTTAGCTGAAGTTCTTTAGTAGTTTGGTGATCATTTCAGTTCGGGATGTCTGGGACCTTTCTAGAAGCACAATGTGTTTGGGCAGATATTTACTAAAAGCGGTAGTATTATATTCTAGAATTGCTGTTATCAGGGGAAGAGTATAGACGAATGATGTCTTCTTTTGGCCTGAATGAGATTCTTTTAGTTATTAATTGGGCTAGATTAAACTGTTTCTAACAAAAAAAAGATCATAGGCCTAAAGTCCCTGAGCTACCAGGAGAGGCTAGAAACCCTAACCCTTTATTCAGTGTCTTACAGACTTTTGAGGAAAGATGATTCTCGCTTACAGCGCCATTGGAAACCCAGTTATCCTGGACCTTATTTTTATCCTCGATCAATATCTCCACCAGTACTAGAACTAAAGACCTAAATCTACACCAGCAGATAGATAAAACAGGGTGGGAGGACATTTTTATAGCCTAGCACCTCCCAAACCTCCCTCTCTCGTCTATAGCTTAAGCTAAGAACACAATTCCTCTGTGCTGTATTTTTTATGCAACAAAGTCAAGGCTGCTGAATGAGTAAGACAGAAATATATATGTCCATTAATTTGGCTTTAAGGACACTAAATTGTATTCTGTCTTGTAACAAAAACAAGAGCATATGCAGAAACTTTCAGATAGTAAGGATAAATTGAAAAAGATTACTGCCACTGTTGAAAAAAATAGGTGTCTGTGTCTTAAAAAACATGTGATGCTCCAAACACTTCAAGGACAGTGAGGGTAGTTCCAAAATGACGTGTCCGAATAGACTGTTGCTGTGGAGTTATTAAATCTGTTACTCAATGTCCCAAAGTTATTTAATGCTGCATTCTGTCAGGACTTACTGTTTGATCATCCATCCAAAAATAGTTATTGAGCTGAAGTAGAATAAATTAAGCTAAAATCATCCTTTGTAAAGGTTCATCATGTTCTCACTTCAGTTTTGAAGAACCTGCTGTACAAGTAAGACTATTTTATCTAAAGATGATGCTTGTCTAGCAACATCATTACCAGAGGAATTGTAGACGAAAAGTAGCCATCTGTTGGAGGAGGAGTATGAGGAGGGAAAGAATGGTAGGCACACAGATTTCACTGTTGCAGTCCTGTTGCTTTCTGTGGCAGGCAGCAACTGTAGGGTGAATCCCAAAGGGTGTCCCAAAGGGTCACAGAAGGTCAGCTATATAACTAGTATCCCTAGGCTGGTATAGCCTCTTACGTAACGCCATCTTCCCCAGCCCCCAGCTTCTTCGCCAGTCCTTGGAGTCTCTTCAGAAAGCAGCTTGGTTGCAAAGCGATTGCGATCATTTGGTTGTGTGTGTTGGTTGTTGTTTGCTGTCTCTTCTACTCTCAAAAGGCCCCGAGAATCTCTTTCTCTTTTTTCTCCGATGTCAGAAAAAGTTAATAATTGTATAAGCGTGTGGGGAAACGTGGGATGGATGAAGAAAGACTTTACAATGATTGGGGTCTTCACCCCCCCTGAAAGAAAAACCTCGACAGGGATGTTACCTGGATTCTTCTGACCAGGCCTCTGTCTCTCTTCTGCTTCTTCGTCCTCAGAGACCACTTCCAACATTTCCATTTTACATACCTCTGGGAGGCAGGTTTTTAGTTCCTTATACCTACTGGAGAAATGGTTTGCAAACAGTAGCTCAGGGTCATTCAGCAGAAACTGTGTAGGCACCTCTGTTGCATTCTGTAAGAATTGATTGACTGTAGTATACTGGAATTAACTGGAAACAACTGAAATGAGACTGAAGCGAAAGTCTTTATCTGTTAATTACCCACACTCGTGCTGAACAGGTTCCAGTTTCTGTTTATGGGCCAAGTTTTGTGTACTTTTATCAGGCTTTATCAGATGTTCACAGTATCCGAATACTGTCTTCATTAACAGAGCTGATAAACATAACAGTCTGTAGAAATGTTAGGATGCTGGTTGATAGTAACAGTGCTGCTAAATATATCCAAAGTTACGCGTCATATTCTGATTGTCCTGAGCAACATAAACTGAAATAGTCTTTATTTGACCTGTCTTCTGTACTCAGTGCTCGAGTATCTGTATTGTAGCTTAATCTTCTCTGTAATGTCAGTTTGAATAAACTGACTGACCTTAACTGTATCTGAAGTATATTTTAATAATACCAAAACCCTGTGATACTTTACAATGCCTTCTTAGCCTTGGTTCTCAGGCCTTGTCTTGTATGTGCTTTATTTAACATTCCATTAAGGAACATTCTGTAGTTGGCAAGATTGTATCTTTCCTTTGAAAGAAGAACATTCTGTATTCCTGTATTTTCTGCACATTTCATGCTTATCTTTCCTTTCTAATAAACTGTCTTTCTCTGAAGCTGCATACCTGTCTGACTCCATATTTTACCTTTTAGTCTGCATTCTTCTTTCAGCTTTTCCCAGTTAGGGGTCGCCACAGCGGATCACTTGTCAACTCATGATTGGCAGTGGAGTTTTACTGTGTCTAGTTGCCAGTCCAGTGCCCAACCTTCCACGGAATTCACACACACATGCACTCACGCATAGGGCCAATTTAGAGTATCCAATCCACCTACAGCATATCTTTGGGATGTGGGAGGAAACCGGGGCACCCAGGGGAAACCCACGTGACCACAGGGAGGGCATGCAGACTCTGCACAGAAGGTACCCCTGCTGAGGATCGAACTGGAGAACCTCTTGCTGTGAGGTGGCAATGCTAACCGCTGCACCACCACGGCCACCCATTTTACCTTTTAGTCTGCATAATGCCTAATAACTACTTTAAAATGCAAGTCCCTAATCCAATACATCCATGTATCGCGTGTCACTGTAGCCGGTATCACAAGCTCTGCTGTTGGTGATTCAGCTACTGATTGCCCTTGAGGAATAAGTTGCCCATGTTGCATTAAAAAAATGATAAGCTAGTAATATCGCAGTAGGGAATGGATGGCAAACTGATAGGTTCATAGTTACTAGGTATCTTCGCCAAAAAGGACTGTAGCATCCACCCCATTTACAACACAGTACAGTATCAGCAATGCATCTACCTACTGTGGGAGTACAACCCACAGCCTTCTGCATCAAAAGCAAGTACACTACCTGTTGTGCTATTAACAATGGAAGTAGACTCACCCTAAGCAGTACTAAACTTTTGTTCCCCTGCAGCTCTCAGCTCCTTGTAAAATCTACTCAACACCCTGCTGTATCTCAACTTTGCAGCACAAGAAATCTGGAAAAAGCCAGGATTTATTGGAGGGGGGACAGAAGCCCAAAAACCAGGGACACATTTTAAACATTGCTTGTATAATGTTGGAACGTTGCTACAATAAAATGCTGTGTTACCACCATAGATTTCACTTCCAACTCTTGAACCCAGGGGGAGCCCTGTGTAAAACAGAGCAACATACCACTATGCCAAATCAGCTGTTTTGTGAAAGAGAGGAAGACCAACTTAAATGACTACCATTTAGTGAATTCAGTTCTCACTATAGCTGTCAACCTCTTAGCACAAAACACCTGAACAAAGCCCGTAATGAAAATGCTGGGATCATACCATAGATAATTTAAGGGGACCCATGCATAGGATAAGCATTTAGGATTGCAGAGGGCTGCCTGTGTCCATTAGTAGTACAAGGGATAGTCCTGGGGTAAATTTTGTTTCCCATCCTTAGATTTAAGTTGCATTTGAATGTGGACAGGGATGAGCTTTGCTTATGTGGATAGAGAGTCTGTTCCAGAGCAGCAGTATCCTCTGTGAGATGTACCTTTACCTAGAAAATATTCTGCTGATGTTACAAAAGAGGTTTAGATCCCTAGACCAAGTGTTTCTGATACCATTTGACTTGCTGATGTGCAGTAAATCCATCAGTAATGGGTTTGTGGATGCCTTGTATTTCAGATAGAGGTCACCTCTTAGTCCTTTGTAGGATATAGAGTAAAGTGGCAGGACTTTGAGTCAGTCCATGTAGGACATGTTGTTTAGGCCTTGTATCATTTTAGTAAGATGTCTCTGTAGGCATTCTAGTTGTTGCATGGGTCTGGGCGCATGCAGCACTCTCTCTTCACATCAGCCTGAAAAAAGATGGTAACATTATTTAGATTTTTAATAGGATATTAAGACAATTTCCATCTAGGTCACTTTCAAATCGATATAGAGAACACCATAGCTCTGTCTTGCATCAGGAAGCAAAGGGACATTATCTCTTCCAACTTTGTGAATAGATACTTTTGATCTGGCATTGGAATGTTTCACACAATCTGCAGCTCTCAGCAGTACACCTTTGAGGCCTGCATAACCAACTGGCAGAGCTTGTATTACCAAACAAGTAATGCTGTGCAACTTTGGCTTTTGAATGCATGGCATGCTTCTCACGCATCCCTGATTTTTTTGGCTCAGTTTTGCTCTACTCCTTTAGAAGTTGGTGATGGCTTGCGAAAAAAATGGTGGATTATTGTGAACAAATAATGACAACTATTAAATCTACAGACTTCTTTTGCCTCTGAAAATGCATACTAATTCAACTCCTTTTATTCTGTTGTGTCTTTCGGCATATCCCGGTTAGGGGTCGCCACAGTGGAACTCCGGTCCGCTAATGTTTGGTAGAGGACTTTTACATGCCGAGTTACCAGCCCCTGACGCACAACCTTCAACGAAGGCACACCCATTCACGTATGCCTCCACACAGAAGACGCTCTAGCTGAGAATCGAACGGGACAACGTCTTGCTGTGAGGCGACAACGCTACCGCAGCACCACTACCGCGGGTTTAAAATCAGTTGTACCAATATTTTAAAAATGTTTCTGATCTGAGATATTTACCCATCATTATTTTTGGCTTTGTCCCTTATCCTGTTATTGCCAAGAGGTTAAGAGCTTTTTGTAAGCCAGAGCCACAGATTTTTGTGTAGGTTGTAAAAATGTGGGATGTTATGTAGTCCAATCTCGCCTACATTCTTACCCATGGGTTCAGAGCTGAATATCGGCTCTGACTCTGCCAGACTTTTCTAGCTTGAAGTCTTCTATTGGCTGGGCTAAGCAGGTATCCCATGCTACACTGCTCCATATCTCCAGATCTCGTTTGCCGCTCATGTAGCTTGGACGTGGTCTCACTCTTGGCTGTGGCTAAGTACCCCTTTTTCTTGTTTGAGAAAATTACTTACAAACAAATAGCGATTTTCATAGCTAGTGTCTAGTGTTGTTTTTGGTTTAGGTAGTGTTTGTGGTTTGTGGTATCCGGCTAACTGTTCTTTGGGCTAGGCCCGTTTCAGTTAGAGGACCTAGTCCTCTTATCCTGTGTTGTTCACGTTAAAACCGTTTAAGTTAGAGGTTTTAGTGTCCGTTTCCCCTTGCTATTTGTGGTCAGAAAACCATTTTAGTTAGAGGTTTTTGGCCTTTTTTGTTTCAGTGCTTGTTCCTTCTGAGGGTTGTGTATGCTGTGCAGTTTCTAACTTGTTCCTGCTTTTTGTGGTGTTGCGTGTCTGTGTCCTTTCTTGTCACAGTGACTTGTGCGGTGTTGGTTTTTTGTGATTGCTTGTTGGAAAATATCCAAGGATTCCAAAGAGCACAAACCTTCGGATTTTAAGAAGTGCTCTAAGTGCGGTTACAAGATGTCCATCACCTATGGGCATTCAATTTGTGTTTATTGCCTGGGAGCCATCCATCTGCAGGAGTCCTGCAGCTTCTGCCATGCTTTCAGTCCCAGAGTGCTCCAAGAAAGAAAGAATAAGTTGATTTTAAAGGGACTCTTGAAACCCTCTTTTGAAGAGGCCATGGATTCTTCTCCCAGTGCTAAATCTAAGTCCTCTAAATCAAAAAAGAGATCTCTAGCTCCTTCAGTTTCCTCTGAGCCTCCGGAGAAAGTCACAAAACTTGCTTCGACCTCATCGGCTCCACTGTCCTCGGGGCCGCAGGAAGTGTCGGTGTTGATGGAACCGGTGTCTGCTCCAATTTTATTGCAACCTCTTCGGAGCCGATCGCCCAGTCTTAGACTAGTTTCACCTGAGAGGAGATCTCGATCTCCCTCCCTGTCCTCCAAATCCTCCAGGATCCTTTCTGATGTGGATGTTGATAGGGTGGTGCAGAGGCTCCTCTAGTCACCGGTTTTGGCAAAATTGTTTTCGGCTCCGGCCCAGTCTGCTCTGGAGCCCATCCCGACCCCTTCGATCATTCCTCATCCGAGTGCATCTCCGTCTTTGGAGCCAGTGTGTTCCACATCATGTGATGTCCCTAGGTCGGCTCCGATGGCCCCTCCGGGCATATCAGTACCGATGTTGGCTCCAACCCTGTCGGCTCCGTCCACAGAGTTTGGGATTCTTCAGTCGGGCCCGAGGGGGACATCTCGGGACATATTTCAGTTAAGAGTCTTGCGCTTGGTGCCTCGGCTCGTAGGACCCCGACTCCTGTCTTGGTCTCGGAGGCTGGCCGGTCCTCTGACTCAGGGGAGGCCTGCCTTTGAGGCTATGCGGACTGCACTGGCCAGATCGTCAGTTACATCATGCGGGTCGGTCATTCTGTCTCCCACCACTCCGGTGAGAGCCTCTGATCACTACCTATCCATAGACAGTGGAGCACCAAGGCCTAGGGTTACCCCCACGTGTGGTCCCCAAGTTTCTGAGGGCCCTTCAGAGTTCGTGCCTGAGGAGTCCCCTAGAAAGAAAACGTGCAAGAGGAAGCACATAGACTCCCAGGATGAGTCTCTCACCTCTGATACTAACCTCGAGGAATCGGAGGGGTCCTCCAAGTCATCCTCTGATATTTCCTTCTCCGACATCCTGGAGATACTGAAAAAAAGAGATGACTGGCCGTCCAAAGCCCCTTCCGAGGAGGAGTCAGTCTTCCTTAAGGCCTTTGGTGCTCAGCCCTCCGCCTCCTGGGTGTCCCCACCCTTTGACAAGCTCCTAGACTTAATTTGTCAGAGGGTGTGGGAGAACCCTGATTCTGTGGAGCCAGTACCCAGGCGTCCCAACAAGTTTCTTTCTGCTCCCCCGGGTAAGGAGTTTCTGTCCAAAGGAGTCCCTGTGGATGCCATGGTGGTGGTGGCAGCGGCCACTCAGAAGGAAGTAGCAGAGACTTCTTCCTCCTTCCATCCTCCTAACAAGGAGACTAGGACTATGGACCGGTATGGGAAGTGTACCCTCTCTTCAGCAACCTTTACCTTATGGTCGCTGAACTATCTGTCTCATTTCACTCTGCTCCAGAGAGATCTCCTCAAGGAGTTAGGGGATGCTCTTGCGGGTAACGTTCCTTAGGCGGTGGCCCAGACGGTTAATGCCCAGGTGTCTACCCTCAATTCCATCATCAACTCCTCCATGCGGCTCATCTCATATGCAGCCGATGGAGCGAGTAGGGCAGCAAGCTCAGAAGTCGCCCTTAGAAGGCAAGCCTGGATGCACCTTTGTCATTTTGCAGAGGCCTTCAAGTCTTCTTTCACTGACTCCCCCTTTGATGGTGGTTCTTTGTTCGGAACCAAAGTGAAAGACACCCTCACCAGGTGCGATCAAGAGGGAAAGACCCAGTCTGCCGTAGGGGTCCATTTTTCCCTTCCCTCTAGGCCTTACCCCAAGGCCCAGCGGGGTGGGAAGATGTGGTTCAAAAAATCAGAGGTTTCTCCTGCTGCACAAGGTGAGTCCCCCTGCAGAGGCAGAGGAGGGGGAGGTTATTCAGGGAGATGCCGCCCTAGAGGCAGAGGGGGCCCCCGCAATTCGGGAGACCACAATTCCTTTCGCAGCTCTCCCTACTCTCGTTCCTGAGGGAGTGCCCGGCTGTGCTTATCCAGAGCCAGTCGAGGGTCGAATTTAGTTATATCCAGAAGCCTGGAAAAACATCACCCAGGACCGATGGGTATTACGAATAATTTCCGGAGGTTATGTCATTCCATTTACGTCAGACCCCCCTTCAGTCAGAAAAATCCCAGACGTTCCACCCAGTCAAAGGGATCAAGCAGCCTCAGACATTTCAAAGCTGCTAGGAAAAGGAGCCATCCAGCGTGTCCCCTCAGACCAAGTCAGATTAGGGACTTACTCAAGATTCTTTTTGGTGCCGAAAAGAACAGGGGACCCGAGACCCATATTAGATCTCAGCCAACTGAACAACTATGTACAGAAGTCCAAGTTCCATATGATCACACAACAATAGATTCTTCCATTGTTGGGAGAGGAGGTATGGATGTGCTCCATCGACCTCAAGGATGCTTACTACCATGTCAAAATGGACAGGGCATCCAGGAGTCACCTACGCTTCCGGTTGGGAGCCAGTCATTTCCAGTTTCGAGCCCTGCCCTTTGGTCTCACCACAGCCCCCAGGGTGTTCACCAAGTGTATGGCGGTGGTGACTGCTCATTTTAGACGTCAAGGATTCCAAGTGTTTCTGTATCTGGACGACTGGCTCCTTACTGCCCCCACCAGGCATCTACTAATCCAAACCAGGGACGCTACCATCACTCTGTCAACAGTTTGGCATAACACTAAATTGGGAAAAATCTGCCTTGTTGCCCTCATAGCGTGTCACCTTTATAGGCGCAGAATTAGACACTGTTCGAATGTGAGCATTTTTACCGCAGGAAAGGATCAGAGTCGTACAGCAACAGATACACACACCCTGATGCCCCTGAGGAAAGAGAAGGCAAGATGGGTTCTTCAACTCCTGGGGATCATGGCAGCAACAATTATGTTGGTCCCACTAGCGAGATTCCACATGAGACTTCTTCAATGGCTCCTCTTTGTTCAATGGTCTCTCCAAAAATTTCCACTTTCTCACCCCATTTTGCTCACGGACAGATGCAAACAGGATCTCAGTTGGTGACTTTGCACCAACAATTTGGACAGGGGAAAACCCTTCGTTCCACCCATCCCGCAGTGACCACGGACGCCTCCCAGCTGGGGTGGGAAGGGCATTATCTTGGCAGGACAGTCCAAGGCACGTGGCAAGATCACAATATACATCTGCATATCAACGTCCTAGAGATGAGAGCGGTGCTACTTGCGTTGCAGACACTTCAGAGCTTTCTGCCTCTAGGGACGATTGCAATACACTCTGACAACATGTCAGTAGTGTGGTATCTAAACAAGCAAGGGGGAACCAGATCTTACCCCCTGTGCAGAGAGGCCATGAGAGTGTGGCAGTGGGCAGTATCTTCCCAACGGTTTCTGGTGGCAACGCACATTCCGGGAAGTCCAATGTGATGGCGGACAGGCTAAACGGAGCTATTCTGATCCCTTACGAGTGGTCCCTGAATTGTCTAGTTGCAGAATGAATCTACAGCAGATGGGGGTCAGCCTTGCTCCGAACTTTTTGCCAGCCCCCTCAATGCCAAATGCAGCAGCTACTTCATGCTGATCCCCCCACAGGGGGAGTCACCCAAGGACGTTCTAGTTCACGATTGGCCCTCCGGTCTGCTTTATGCTTTCCCTCCATTTCCCTTGCTGTCAAAAGTGATTCAGAAGGTGCAGTCCTTGGGAAGCAGAATGATTCTGATTGCTCCACACTGGCCTCGTCAAGTCTGGTTGCCCTTTCTCCAACCCTACATTGTGGACACTCCTTGGATTCTGGGCCCACAACCAGATTTACTAACACATGTCGGGACAGTTCCACCCCTCTCTGATGACCCTCCAGTTGACAGCCTGGCTACTCCACTTCCATCGTTAGTTAGGCTTCATCATTTTTCACCGGAGGTAGTTCACATTTTATCTTCCTCTCATAAACCCTCTACTAGGAAGATTTATTCTAGCAAATGGAAAAGGTTTTCTATTTGGGCGCATACCCAAGGAATTGATCCTTACACAGCCCCGATTGTTTCAGTCTTGGTGTT
The DNA here is from genome assembly GCF_019279795.1 of Protopterus annectens. Classification (NCBI taxonomy): domain Eukaryota; kingdom Metazoa; phylum Chordata; order Ceratodontiformes; family Protopteridae; genus Protopterus; species Protopterus annectens. Next base: position 72,111,606 of record NC_056734.1, read on the forward strand.
TTTGTCTATGCTTTTCCATCAGGGTTCCACGTCAGCTACCATAAAAGTTCAATTGGCAGCGATCTCTAATTTTCATGTTGCTAATGAGCCTAGTCTCATGGCTTACAGACTCTGTAAGGCTTTCCTGAAGGGTATTCTATTACTCCGCCCTGCGGTCTCTGAACCTATCATGCCCTGGGATCTCAATTTTGTTCTACAAGCCCTTACTTCACCACCTTTCGAGCCTGCAGCTATCTGTGATTTGAAATTCTTGACCTGGAAAACGACCTTTTTAATAGCAATCACTTCAGCCAGGCGAGTTTCAGAAATTCAAGCCCTTTCTATCAAACCTCCATACTTGATCTTCCATAAGGACAGGGTTTCTCTTAGACCAAACCCTTCTTTCCTTCCTAAAGTGGCTTCCGTATCTAATCTTAATCTAGTGAGTTGCCTGTATTCTTTCCTAATTTTTCAAACAAGGCAGATTTTAATTTCATCAATTGGATGTACACAGGCAGTTATGTTTCGGATATCTTTTGTTCGGTGCAGACAGAAAGTCTGATCAACTATTTGTCTCCTTTTCAGAAAACAAAATTGGGTCCCCTGTCTCCAAAATCACCCTATCCAGATGAATATCTAGTTGCATCTCTTTCACCTACTCCACAGGAGGAAAAGACCTGCCGTTTCTGGTCAAGGCTCACTCTACTCGGGCTGTTTCTACATCTGCAGCCTATCAAGCCAGATTGTCAATGGATGATATATGTGCTGCAGCTACTTTGGCTTCTCCTCACACATCTGTTACTCATTACAAATTGGACGTGGTATCTAGGGGCAGGTTGTCCTTTGCTTCCACTTTACTCAGGAGTATTTTCCTATGAGCCACCCAGGATGTAGGTGCTAGGGACGCAAGCTCAACACCTTTGTCAAGAAGGAGAAGTTCCGGATGGTCACGCTGCAATTAATTCTCCCGTTCTTAGCAACGGGCGATTGGATGTGCTCTATAGATCTCAAGGATGCTTATTACCACATCAAAATGGACAGAGCATCCAGAGATCACCTGCGTTTCTGGCTGGGAGCCAGTCATTACCAATTCAGAGCCCTGCCCTTTGGTCTCACCACAGCCCCCAGGGTGTTTACCAAATGTATGGCAGTGGTCACGGCTCACCTGAGACGATTGGGATTCCGGGTGTTTCCATATCTGGACGACTGGCTCCTCACCGCCACCTCCAGGCATCGACTAATACAAGCAAGAGACTACACCATAAACCTTTGTTCCCAGTTGGGTATAACCCTAAACTTTGAAAAATCTGCGTTATCGCCCTCACAGCATATTACATTTATAGGGGCAGAACTGGACATGTCAGTGCAAGAATCACGTTGCCCCAATCAAGAATCATATCTCTAAAAAATCAGCTGTCCAGCCTCTTAGCCCGGAACAAAGCTCCTGCATTCCAAATACTGCAGCTTTTAGGCACAATGGCAGCCACACTGATAGCAGTACCATTAGGTCGAATGCACATGTGAATACTCCAGTGGCTACTCTTCGCACAGTGGTCTTACCAACATCTGCCCATATTACATGAGATCCGACTAATGAATCTTTGCAAGAAGGATCTCAATTGGTGGTTCAACAGCGACCAAGTGATAATCGGACGTCCCTTTGTTCTTCCCCAACCCACAGCCACGGTGACCACGGATGTTTCCCTGATAGGGTGGGCGGGGGCTATTTCAGGGAAAGACTGTCCAAGGCACTTGGTCAATCATGGAAACACATTTGCATATAAATGTCCTAGAGCTGAGAGCGGTGTTCCTAATGTTGCAACACTTTCACGATTCTCTTCCTCTAGGTACAATTGCTATCCAGGCAGACATGTCGGTAGTCTGGTATATTAATAAGCAAGGGGGAACCAGATCAAACCCCTTATGTCGGGAGGCCATAAGAATTTGGCAGTGGGCTGTATCCACCAGACACTTTCTGATAGCAACGCACATCCCAGGGTCATCCCATGTGATAGCGGACAGACTGAGCAGAGCCATGCTGTTGCCTCACGAGTGGTCTCTCAAACAGAAGGTGGCAGAAGAGATATTCCTCAGATGGGGCCAGCCTTGCTGCAACCTATTTGCATCACCAATGAACGCCAAATGCAGCAGCTACTTTGCCCTTTATCCCCCACCGGGGAATAAACCCAGGAATGCACTCGTACACGATTGGCCCCCGGGCCTCTTGTATGCCTTTCCGCCAATACCCCTAATCCCCAGATTCATACAGAAAGCCAAAAGTCTGGGAAGGACTGTGATATTGATAGCCCCGTCTTGACCTCGACAGATTTGGTTCCCCTTCCTGCGGAAGTATCAAGTGGAAGAACCATGGATCCTGGACCCAGTGCCAGATGATCTGACTCATTCGTTGGGAGTTCTTCATCCCTCCCTCAGCTTGGCTGCTCCAATTCCCACTTTAGCCAGGTCTCGAGATTTGTCTTCTGCTGTCCAGAATATTATAGTTTCCTCTCATAAACATAGGAAGGACTCCATGCCAACCCTTCTGATACGTATTGGATGCATCAACGGCAGATCTAACCATGACCATGTCCACTGCAGAACCCACATATGAAGACGAGCACAGGGAAGAAGGGTAATAGTGGCTGCCATGGAAACCAAAGGTTGAAGTACCGTCTTTGCTGATGGGAGGTGTGACTGACCAGGGACACATTGAGTCGTAAGCTTTGAATTCTCTCCGGAGTTAGAAAAACCTTCATTTTTAGTGTATCTATCTTTGCCCCAGTGTACTCTAGAAGCTGGACTGGGACCAGAGAAGATTTTGCTGTGTTGATAGTGATCCCCAGGTGGTCTGATAGTTTCAAAAAGTAGTTTCTGACTTGACAAAGTAAACGCTTGGTGGAAGCAACAAGGAACCAATCATCCAGGTACAGAAAGACATGTATCCCCTGAAGCCTCTGGTGAGCCACTACAACTGCCATGCCCTTGGTAAACACCCTGGGGGCTGTGGTGAGACCGAAGGGTAGGGCACGAAACTGATAATGACTGGCTCCTAGCCAGAAGCAGAGGAACCTTCTGGAGTGTCTGTGAATCTTTATATGGTAGTGTATGGTAGTACATGTCCTGGAGATCTATCGAGCACATCCAGTCTTTCTCCTGAAGATAAGGTAGGATGGATTCTAACATGACCACCTGAAAAAAGAAGTTATGTACTCACCATAACATTCCATCTGAGTGGGTAACTTCATTTGTCTGCAACCTGTGGGTATCTGATCTGACCTGGATCTGAGCCGGCAGCTTTCCAAGCTAATGAATCCGAGCTCCTCCCCCTACCCATAATGCCCTGCCATCTCCCTCTAACCCTCAGATCAAGTTTGCCAACAGACAATAAGGAATTCCATAACCTAGGAGTGGTTCCAAACTGTTACAATGATGTCCATGAAAAGGAAGCCATATCCTGATTCTTAGATAACGAACTAAGGTTGCAGACAAATGAAGTTACCTACTCAGATGGAACGTTATGGTGAGTACGTAACTTCTTTATCTGAAGTAGTTAACTTCATTTGCTCTGCAACCTGTAGGACAGAGTCCCCAGCTACCAACAACTTGGGAGGCCCTTATGGAAGGATATTCCGGAGCACTGCTGAGCCAAACGATGCACGTCCTCTGGAGAGCAAATCCAATTTGTAGTGTGAAATAAAGGTATGAGAGGAAGCCCAAGTAGCTGCCGAGCAAATGTCATCCAAGGAAACCTTCGACCAGAAGGCAGCAGAAGAGGCCATGGATCGGGTAGAATGGGCTCGTACTCTCAGGGGCTCAGGATGACCAGAGCTTTTGAAGCTAGGAGAATGCACTGTGAAATCCATCCAGCTTAAGGTTACCTTAGTAACTGGCTTGCCCAGGCAAGATTTAGCAAAAGAAACAAAAGGTTGGTCAGATTTCCGAAGATCTGCTGTTCTATTTAAGTAAAAACGTAACTGTCTATGAACATCCAGACAATTATTTTGAAAATTTGGAAAGAAAACGGGCAGATTAATGGTCTGGTTGATGTTGACTTCCGAAGCCACCTTGGGAAGAAAGGAGGGATTAGTCCTGAGGGAGACCCTGTCTTTATGAAAAATGATATAGGGAGGTTTACTGCAAAGAGCATGAAGCTCTGATATTCTTCTCGCAGAAGTAATGGCAATCAGAAAGGCCGTCTTCCATGATACATATTTAAAATAGACTGAAACCGCGGGCTCAAAGGGGGGCCCAGTCAGAGCTTGAAGAACTAGGGTAAGATCCCATGGGGGAACTGGATCTTTAACGGGTGGTCTTAACAAAAACGTTCCTTTCAAGAAAGCCTTGCATATTTTGGAGGATGCTAGCGTCCCTGAGCTGTTAACCAATATGGTAGTGGGAGATAGCTGCCAACTGAACTTTAATAGTAGAAGCACTGGCTCCTTGATCAAAGGTATGTGAAAGAAAGTCTAGGACTGCTGGAATCGGAGCCATAAAGGGATCCAAGTTCCTGTGCTCCTCCCAGATCGAAAAACGTTTCCATTTACTGTTGTAGATCTTCCTGGTGGATGGTTTATGGGTGGCCACCAGGATGGCTTTAACCGAAGATGATATACCGGGAGTCCTAGCCATCAAGGGAACTGGATCAACCAAGCTGACAGCTTCAGGCAGTCCAGATTGGGGGTTTTCAACCCTAAAGGGTGAGAGATTAGATCCAGTTTGGGATCCAAAATCCAAGGAGGATGTACTTGAGACTGTAGGCAAGGGAACCAGGTTTGGCGAGGCCAGAATGGGGCTATGAGGATAATTCTGCTCCCCAACCGACGAGCTTTCTGCAAGAATTTTGTCATCAGGGGAATAGGAGGATAAGCATACAGAAGACCGGATGGCCAAGCATGAACTAGAGCGTCTCTGGGGGTTTCCCTTGGTGGGGGAATCAGAGCGAAGAATTCGCTGCACTTTGTGTTCGAAGGCAAGGCAAAGAGATCGCAGCAAGTTTGACCCCATTGGAGAAAGATTTGTTTCGCTACAGCAGGGTTCAGAGACCACTCGTAAGGTGAGAGGGTCGTCCGACTCGACCTGTCCGTTAAGATGTTTGACCGACCAGGTATGTGCGTTGCTATGAGAAAGCGGTTTGTGGATATCGCCCATTCCCATACTCTCATTGCCTCCCTGCAAAGTGGATAGGATATGGTTCCCCCCTGTTTATGTACCAGACTATTGCCATGTTGTCTGTTTGAAGTGCAATAGTTCCTGGAGGGAGAAGGGGATGAAGAGCTTGCAACGCTAGAAGCACCGCCCTCATCTCCAGGACGTTGATATGCAGTGAGGTCTCTGTGAAAGTCCACGTGCCTTGGATGGATCTGCCCATGCAATGCCCCCCCACCCCACCCGAGGAGAGAAGCGTCCATGGTCACCGTGACTTGGGGAGGGGGTATAACAAAGGGGCGGCCTTCTCGAAGGTCTCTGAAGTGGAGCCACCAAAGAAGCGATTCTCTGCAAATCCTGGTGAGAGGAATAGGTGTGGTCAGGGGTTGATAGATGATGGACCATTGTACTTGTAACGTCCACTGAAGGATCCTCATCTTGAGGCGAGCAAAGGGGGATAAATTGATGGCTGCTGCCATAGATCCTAGGGCCCTCAGAACTAGTTCCGCTGGTGGGGCTGAGGATCGTAATAGATCTAGAATGTGAAGGCTCAGATTGTGAAGCCTGTCCGTAGTCAGAAAGACTCTGGATTGAGTAGTGTCTATCCTTGCCCCTATGAATTCTAAAATCTGAGTGGGTTGAAGGGAGGATTTCTGGAGATTTATTGTGATCCCTAGGTGGCGGGCAAGGCATAAAAAGTAGTCCCTGCCTGAACAGAGTTGATGCCTGGTGGGGGCGGTTAGGAGCCAGTCATCCAGGTACGGAAAGACCTGTATTCCCTGAAGCCACAGGTGGGCCCCTACAACTGCCATGACCTTGGAGAACACCCTAGGGGCTGTGGTGAGACCGAAGGGTAGGACCCTGAACTGATAATGGCTGGCTCCCAGCCAAAAGCGGAGGAACCTCCTGGATGGTCTGTCCATCAAAATGTGGTAGTATGCATCCTTGAGGTTCTCCTGTAGAAGTGGGAGAATGGATTGAATAGTGACCATCCGGTACTTTTTCCTTGGCAATTGACAAGTTCAGCGTTGACAAGTCGAGGATGGGTCATAAGTCCCCCGTCTTTTTTGGCACCAGAAAGAACCTGGAGTAAAAGCCTGATCCGGATTGTTCTGGGGGGGACGCGCTGGATTGCTCTTTTTCTTAGCAGCCTTAAGATTTCTGATGCTGCTGCCTCCCTCTGATCGGGTGGGACATCGGGAGTTTTGTTGCTCGGGGAGGGTGAGATAGAAAGGGGATTGAATATCCTCTGGATATGATTTGGAGCACCCAGTGATCTGTTGTGATGGACTCCCATTTTGCCAGGTGTTCCGAGAAGCGCCCCACGACTGCATCCAGAGAGGAGCAGTCTGGCAACCCCTCAGGGCTGTTGTGCGGGTCGATCCCAAAAAGGTTCTCTCGACCCAAAATTTTTCGGGCCCCCTCTGCCCCTGGGCCGGCGTCCACCCTGTCCTCCTCTGCCTCTGAAGGACGAGGTATCCGGAGTGAAATGGGATTGTTGAGCTTTCCAGAACCACATCCTCTTTTGTCCTCTTTGGTTCCTGGAGTAGGCCCTCTGAGGAGCAGAGAAGCGGATCCCGACGGCAGACGTCTTCCCGTCTTTCTCGCTCTGGAGAAGCGTATCGTGGACGGTTTTGCCAAAGAGTGTGGAACCGTAGAAGAGGGCGTTCGCGAAGGATGACTTGAAGGGTTCTGCAAAGTTGCAGAGATGGAGCCAGGCTTGTCTATGTAAGACTACGCCTGTTCCGCTAGCTCTAGCTGCTCCCTCTGTAGCATGGGAAAGGAGCTGCATAGACGTGTTGGTGATTGACTTGAGAGTAGCCATTCGAGCCGTGAAGGTACGCTTGTCCTCGGCCGACATGGACTCTGGGGGTGACGCAGAGTACTCTTTAATCGGGTCTTGCTGCAGTCTAATCACATGTGCCGTATAGTTCAGTGACCTTACAGAGAAGGTCGCTGAAGAAGACATCCGCTTTCCCAAACGGTCCATCATCCGAGACTCCTTGTCTGGAGGATGCACCGAGGAATTCCTTTTTAGTGTCAGCTGCCCACCATGACATCCACTGGGGCACCCTTGCTCCAAACTGTCCTGTCCGTGGGAGGGCTGAGGATCCTGTCTGGTCTCTTAGGAATTGGTTCAACAGTGTCCAGTTCCTTCCATGCCGTGGTAGTAATGAGGTCTACCAGGGGATCGGCGGGAGGGGACACCCAAGAGGTGGATGGGCCTGCGTCAAAAGCCTCCAGAAACACTCATTCAAGGAAGGTTTTTGGGAAGACCACCCCCCTCTAACGCGTAATATTTCCGTGATGTCTCCGAAGGAGACGTCTTCGGGGGGTGACCTTGGGGAACCTTCCCCTTCCTCCAAGTACGTGTCCTCTGTCAGGGACTAGGGTGAGTCCAAGTGCCTCCTCTTGCACTTCGTTTGTGAGGGACCTCCTTGGGGGGGCTGTCCGAAGAGGCCTCACCAATGACATCCTGTTCCCTTATGGGAACCATCTGGGACGTAGGCGCAGGCTGTTCCTGGGGCCGGATGATGGAGGACAGGCCCATATGAGTTTGAATGGCGGGTGGATCCGAAGCAAGAGCCTGGGGCCTCGAATCCCTTGAGAGGACCCTCTCCACGACGTCTAATGCCGAGGGGGAACCACTTTCCCTTGGATCCAAAAACATTCCCCTCGGATCTGACGTGCGGATCGGCGCCAAAGGTAACCTGACCGGATCCAAAAGGGTAGTGTGCCCCAACCTTGATGGAGCCGAAGGTCCACTGGCCCTCTCGGATCCGACATTCAGCTCACGGCCCTGAGAGCTCTGATCCAAAAATGGATCCGACAGACTCGAGGGTACAGTCGGCGCCGATATAGGAAGCACTGTCGGCGCTGACCCTACCCCGGCTCCGAAGCTAGTCGGATCTGAAAGCGGGTCGGAGAAGGAGCAATGGGGGCAAAAAAAAGGTGTCGAGCCCCCCCCCCAGCGGGGGGGAGGCAAGAGCACTCCCATCTGCATCTGGGCCTGAAAAAATCGGCACATCATCCGGTCCATATCAGCATCTTACAAGCTTCTGGTGGATCTAGAAGAGGCCACCGAAGCCAGCCGGGAAGGCCGCCTGGATGACCTCGAAGGTGACCAGGTCTCCTCCTCCGTGGAGAACGGAGCCGAGAGGGGGAAGGCCCGGAGAACTTAAGGGGAGAGGTGAGCTTTTTAGACGGCGGTGCCGAAGAGGTGGATTCGGACCACCTTTTATGGCTCCGGTGCCTCTCCTTCTCTCTTTCTCTGTCTCTCCTCTCTTTTTTTCTTGCTTTCCTTTTCCTCCTGGGCCAAGATGGGAGGGTGAGTCCCGGCCAGGGGGATCAGGAGCGACAGGTCAGGCAGCCGCGGCCGGCACCACCAAGGTGGAAGAAGCAGAGTCTGGGGGCAAAAGGCCCGCCAGAATAAGCTTCGATCTCCTATCCTTGAAAGCCCTGGGGTTGAAGACTGCACAGATGGTACAGCCCGAAGAGAGGTGGTCAACCCCTAGGTAAAGGAGTTTGACCATCTGCTGGAGACAGCTTATGGCCACACTTGGTACATTTCTAGAAAATGGCTTTAGGGCCTTCAGCCATTGTAAAGGATAAAGGAAACATATGCCCACAGCACACACCTCCACGCACGCAGAGGGGGGAGGGGAATAAAACTAACTTAACTAAAATACAAGATAACTACCCAACAAAGACTACAAAATATAGGGGGAGTTTACACACACCAAGAAAAGGAAAAATCTGACAGAAAAGAAGTTTTTAAAGACTGACTTACAGTACTATTGCTCGGAGCTCGTTCTAGAGAAGCTTATGGAAGCCGCGACAAACGAGATCTGAGGGTTAGAGGGAGATGGCAGGGCATTGTGGGTAGGGGGAGGAGCTTGGAGCTCGGATCTATTAGCTTGGAAAGCTGCCGGCTCGGATCCGGGTCGGATCAGATACCCACAGGTTGCAGAGCAAATGAAGTTAACTACTTCAGATCTTTTTGTTATGTCTGATGTGCACTTGTTTTGCCACACATCTCAAAGAGCAGCTACAAAAAACATTTGCTGACTCTCTTCCATGCAAAACTCCTTGGAAGGTAGATGCCTTTCCATTTCTATGGGCTTAGACCTTAATGTTTGCCTTTCTTCCATTATCTCTGAATCAGAAAGTACTACTCAAGCTAAAACAAGGAGAAAAAAAACAGCAATGTTCTCATAGGTCATTTGTGACCAAGACGGATGTGGTGCATTGTTGAAGTAGTTCACATCTTCTGCATGGTTCTTGCCTCTACTCTGATCCTTGGTAACTCAGCAGCAGGGCACAGTGCTCCACCTGTTGTTAGTGGGTTGAATCTCTCAGTTTACAGGATGGAAATTTAATTCTTAGCAGAGATTCCTTTTGCAACTAGGTGTGGAACATTCTAAATGAAATTAGAAGACCTACTTAAGTGAAAGCATACTCACAGAAATGGAAAATACTTTTAACGTTGACCTCTGTCAAGTGCCTGGACCCATTGACGTGTCTATTTCCAGGGATCTTAGATTATTTCAGCTATTTTCAGACAAATCTAATATGTACATTCATCAAGGCACATGCTTTAGGAGTTTCTGCTTGTATGCCAGTTTCCTACAGATAAGAGTAAATGCATCAATTTTGATGCATCAGAAATTTAATCCTGTATGCCAGGATTTCTGCAGTTTGCAGCAAATCCATGCCTTAGGGTATTTTTAATAAGAGTGTCCTGCTGTTAAGACATCTAAAAAAAGCATGTATCTCTTTCATGTTACTTGAACATCCTGTTGGAAACTTTTAAATAAATACATTTATTTAACCCACCCTTTGTTGACTGGTTTGTCCTTCCTAGGCCAGCAGATTCTTTTCCGAGGAGCCCAAGGTATTTGTTGTGTTGATTAGGAGAAATTTGACAATATCCTCAGGGAACTAAACAGTACGTAGTAAGTGGAGCTGTTGTGTTTCCTGCCAGAGTCCTGGCTGAAAACACAGAGGTGACTGTTGCAGTTGTGATTATGGAAAATACTGTGCTTGATTTTGCTTCTCAGACTGAAACCATCTTTGTAGATCTTGTGGATAAGTCTGTTTAAATACCAAGGCACAAAGTGAAAGTCTTGTTGATTCATTATTATTGGAGCTGTTGACTAGAACAGATGTGCATTACAACAGTAACAAAACCTTGACCAAATATTCTCCCTTTCACTAATTCACCTATCAATCAAGACTTTTTTTTTTTCACACAACTGGATCTGTTGTTTGCCCCCTTCATTCTTGTTTCGTGTACTACTGATAACAGCTCTCCAGTCCTGCACTGCTGGTACTGCTTCCAATAAGACTGCCTTTTCAGAACCATGCCAAACTGTTAGCAGACTGCCAGTGTCAGTGTCAGTGTCCTGTGGTATGACCATTCTCAAAAGGAGGTGGTATAAGGTTATTGTTGGGTTATTGATAGAGCTTTTACTTGTGAGTCTGCAATTAAGCTGTATGGTTTTTGCTGTGCTGATATTTAAGTTGCTTATTCACCTTTGAGCAGAAACTTTCTTGGATGTGCCATTTATGTCTGCTGGTCTTGTAGACAATTTTTTTTAGTATGTTTGAATCAAGACGAACCAGGTCACCTTGGCGTGACACTGAGGTTTCGGATATTACTGACAAGAAGAAGCTCCATCTTATTTCTGCAGTTTCACATACATTTTCAAACAAAATCTGCTACGTCTTAGAAGAGCAGTGTGCAGAGGTGTTTATGGATTATAAGCATGGGAAGTTTGGGTTGAATTGAAAGTGAATGTTGGTAGAGTTGTAGATTTAGGTAGTGTTCTGTCCGTGCATGGTTCTTGAGGGTACATTGTGATTTTCTATGTAGATTGTCATATTTTCTTTTCTTTGGAGATCAGAGTAATTTTATCCAGGATTGCCCTAAATAATTTATTTATTTCATTTGTTAACCTGGAAAGTCCACTGGGCCTAGAATGAGCCCATTTTCAGTGGTGGCCCGGGGAGAAAAGCCCCACAATAATTACATAGAAAGAGATGTTAACACACAGGATAAGTATGACAAGCAGAGGTAGTACATCCAAGAAAATAAAACCGTGAATTTGTTTACAATTTAGGTGAACTATAGACTTAAACAAATAGGATACATTCAAATAACAGAGATATAAACACGTGGAACCATAGGTTCATAGATTAGTACTAAGCTAACTGCCCTTGCAAGCCATTTTAAGCTTAGCCAATTATCCCTTGTGAGACTAAAACCCTGCACCTTTTGTTTGTAAGGCAAACACCTTAACCATTAGGCCACCCTCCCAACCCAAAGTTAATATAAACCCAAAAAAATAAAAATAAACCCAAGTGTATCAAGCAGTAGTATTACATTCCATGAAAATCATAACAGCATTGAAATTTGCTTACAATCATCGTATAACTATAGAAGTGAAGATCTACATTCAAATAACACAAGTTTGAGTATGTAGGCAGAATTATTAGCAGAGGAGAGTTAGCATCAGGGTAAGAAACAGGAAGGGACAGAAGAGCTAAAAAAGGGAAAAGTTAAGTGAAGTGACAACAAAAGGAGTAAGTGTGATACAGGGAATGCCAGTAATTAAATGGGTAAAAGAGAGACCCCAGAGAGAGAGAGAGATCATGTATTGGAGTTATTTGTTGGGGTACAACGGCATAGCCAATTTGAGGTGAGAGGTTGTCTGAAGGACTTTTTAAAGGTGGCAGGATTGCTGGTGGTCCTAAGTGAAGGATGGAGATTATTCCATAGCTTAGAAACAGTAAAAGAATACAACATTTGGCCAGCTGATAGCTTAGGTTTTTCAACAGTCAGCGACATTTTGTTTTCTGACCTGAAGTGTCAATTAGGACGGTACATGGTCAGTATGGAGGAGAGGGAAGGGCAAGTTGCTGGCCGGTAGATGAGCTTATAGACAGCAATTAGTTGTAGACAGGTGAGATGGTGAATGGATTATAGCCAATTTAGTTGATGCAGAGAGGAGCAGTGGTGGGAGGAAAATTTAGCATTTGTAACAAATTTGTCAACTTTAAGTGTGTGAACAATTATTTTGGTGCATATGCATGTGAAAGTCAAATGTGTGCTTCATTGTCGAACATTTGCATTTGACCTGTCCTATTATCTGTTCTGCAATACAGCCAGAACAGCTCCAACACAGCCAGAACTGCTTGCTCAAGTGAAATCAGCAGATTACTTTGTAACAGCAGGGACGGGGTTGCTACCACTCGGGAAGGTGTCATGCACCTATGCAACTTTATGGTGTCCGTGTATTCTGCTGGATCAGTAGACAAGGACCATGTTGTTTTCACTTTGGGACGCATCTTTGCCTTCAGAGATGTGCAACTATAAAAAAAGGACTTCACACTTGGCTTTGTAGAAAGACAATAGTAGCACTTCTGTGGTTTGATAGGATAAGTTATGAACCTTGTATATCTTTAGATAAGGGCAAGAGGCAGATGCTACTCTCTGTTAATATATGGTTTCACACTGGGTTGTGGGACCTGGACATTTTGAGTACTGTTATCCAAAAGAAAGAAATGCTAGGGCTTTGGGCATGAAGGCATCATTGAAGGGATTACATTTACTAAGCAGGATGTTCATCTGTTGGGTGCCACTCTTGGTACAAAAGAGTTATGAGAAAATGAATGGAAAGAGAATTTTGGTACAAAAGAGGTATATGAGCATCAGTGGGAAAAAAGTTGGAGCATGGTTAGTTATTTCTTGGAAGTCTGTTTCATTGTTCATCAGAAATGTTTTATTTGATTTATTACTGTTCTTTTGAACATTTTTACTTAGCCAGAACATTTGGCTTATCTGTTTCTTTGGACACTATACTAGCTTTAATTTTTACGTTTCTGGGGAAGTTCCCACATCTCGCTGCTTAAGCGTGGCATTGTGTATTACTCCTATAAGGGAGGTTTCCATTTATTAAACCCAATTGTTTATTTTATATCTCTGCATCTTTTTCATGTATTGAAAGATGTGTCATCCAGTCTTGATGCCTTACTTGGTTGTCTTCTGCATGTCAAGTATGCCATTTTGTGGGGAGGATTGAGAAAATTTCCTGCACCTCTGTTAGCATCTCATTATCAGGTTAGAGATGAGAGGAATATCCAGTTCCCTTCTCCAGTATCCAAGACAGGGGTTATGTAAATGCATCATGCAAACATTTCTTTCTCCTTCAGAACCTTATAGTTTGCATGCAGGACAGTGACATTTTAAGGGATTGTTGGAATGGGCAAATTTCCTTTTGCATCTGTTTTTGGGTAAGCTTCCTGTGAAGGACTCTAAGAAAGTATAAATGTACACAAAAACATTTGTTCTGTGTTATGGGTTGTGGGGAGTTGGTACATTAGCTTTGGGCAATCATCAGTTTTTCTGTATTTGTTGTTTTTATATTATTGCCCTTCATTTTGTTTTACCTGTTTTTTTATGATTTTTTTGATATTTCTGATTAACCTTAATGTGCTTCCTACTCCAACTGCCATGTGCTATCAGTTTAGTGTCTTATGCAAAGGTCAGCACACCGCCTAATATTGCACTGTATTGTCAGTAATGGCAAAATGGATCCAGTTACCTAGGGTGGGAATAGAACCGACTACCTTTGGGTCTTCCAGCACAAACCGTGAATAGTACTGCCTGTTAAGCCGCTGACATATGCCTCAATTGTGCGTTTTCTGATAAATGAACATGAAATGTTTGCCTTATGAAGCACTCTTTCTATTGTTTTCACCTCAAACAATGAGTGAGAAGGTCACTGAAAAAACAATCAGTAAAAACAAAATGAAAACTCCAGCAAAGCTAGAACTTCCAATGAGTGACCTCCCAACCTCTTGTAACAGAGGGTTTGGCTTTATTGGCCTAAAATTGTCCATTAAAATGACGAAACAAGTCATAGACATTCAGAATCGCCAATTAGCTGAAACACCTGATGTTCATAAGGATCATTTGCATATATCCCATCTGCCTCTGATTTGTTTTTTCAGTGACCACCTCACTCAGTTTGTTTGGGATATTTTTGCAGTGACCCTAATGATGATAAACAGCTGCATATAACAGCCCTGTGTTTCTAATTTGTCAAACGCTCTGCTTGTGCTGTGCTGACGAGGTCATAACAAGGCCGAAATATGCATATCCACAGCTAGTGGGGTTTTGGCTTTAGTGGCCTGAAATTGTCCATTAAAACGATGAAACAAGTCATGGGCATTTAGAATCGCCAATTAGCTGAAACACATGATTGTTTTCACCTCAGGAAAAAAAAAAAGATTTCAGAGTCACAGGCCCTTATGTGCAAGCTTGCTTCTCCAGTTTTTTTTCTATACTGATAGTGTTTTTGAAGACAAATCCTTCACTTATTCGTAGGATTATATTATTAGTATCTTTACATCAATCCATTGATTTCCAAATCTTTTATTTAATCTGTCAAAATGAAGGACGATGTTTTATGCATATGCTGGACCTCCACACCCAGCTATGATGCTTCCACCAGACAAACGCACTTTTTCAAAAAAAACAAACTGACCATTTGCTCCCTTTAAAAAGGGGCAGATTCCCTGCCTTTAACTAAAAATCATTGTCAAAGTGGGTGGCCTATGGTATTGCCTTTCCTGATGGAAATTATAATAAACCACTGTAAGGAGTTTAGAACATATTCCATTCAGCAGCAACCTCAGCAACTTGTTATAGAAATGTTTTTGTGCAAGGTATCTTACAAGCTGTAACATGGACTATTGTCCAGACCCTCACCAAGCACTTCCAAGTTAGAAATAAAGAAAAGGCCTTCTTACTGGACTCTGGAATAGGGTTGCCACCTTTTCAGATGCCCAAAGTGGGACATTTTTGGTACAAACGTCAAATTTTGCAGGGTAAAATGTACCCATGGCCAGTACAAAGAACAGAACTTCACTTTTATTCCCCAAATAAAAGCTTGTTCTTGTAGCATTTTAGTTCCTTATTCTGTTTCTTATAACATTTAGGTGTTTCAGATACAGAATAACTGTTTTATGCAACTATTACATAAAGTATAGGAAATAATTTTGTCCTAAAATCTCAGGACATTTGCCATTTTTTTCAGGTTTTTTTGCAGGACACAACTGCCCAAAGAGGGGACTGTTCCTCGCAAAGTGGGACAGGTGGCAACCCTACTCTGGATCTCCTATTAAATGTAGAAAATTAGAATGTCTCTACATACCTTAAAATTCCAAAGTGAAGGCAGAAAATACAAAAAAAAGTGCAGTATTAGAAATACCAATATGGAATTGGCAAATGTGGTGTTTGAAAATCATCCACAGAAACTTCTGACCCCTAGCCAGTTATTTTCCTTAGGCTGGAAGCAATATGATCAGCTAGCCTCCCAAATGACTGTTTCGTCCCCACTTTTTCTGTCCATCTTGGATTACAGTCCATGTAGAGTTTCCTATAACTGTAGGCTGGATAAACATCATGAATAAGCACTGATGGCTAGTCATTTCACATCAAAGCATGAGCCACCATCAGTTTCTGTAATTAAGGCTTGTGTATAGAATTTATCCATGGCCATGATGATTAATAAATTATCCTTATCTATTACTATAATTGGTTTTGCTGTGTGCTGTACGTAAACTGTGATTGGTCCTTTGCATTCTATGGAAAACGCACAGTATCTTAGAAATAATCCTGTCTGGGTGTGGATACTGCTGGATTTAACCATGGTTGATATGGTTTAATCACAAACGCAAAGCCCAAGTGATCAAACAAAGCAGCCAGAGGTAAATCCTAGCATTACCTACACCTTGTCGTAGAGTACTGATATTATACAGTAATGTTATTTAAGAAAAAAATTAATTGCATAATTAGGCTTTGGTGTACCTTCATGGCTTTCCCATTGAGGGGACGTCTAAAACTTGTACTGTACATGCATTCAGTATTGAAGTGCTAACTCTTGCACAATACCCAATGGCTTATTCTTCTTTTTTCTCTGTTGAAATTCGACTGCCGTCCGAATATGTTAATACCTTTGAACAGCAATGGCAGTTAAGAAAAAGAAATAACACACAAAAACAGAAGCTCTTACTACTTTCAGTTCAGTAGCCATTACCCAGTGATACTCCTACTGAAATGACAACAGTCATGCCTGCTATATTTCTGTGTTACACATTCTATTTAAGTGCTGTTGCTGTCAGAACATAAGTTGCATGCATTTGGGTAGCAGTAGTGCTTAAAGGGAAAAAATATATAGTATAGAAAAACAGCCGTGGTGAGGCAGTTTAGCAGTCAGTGTTTCTAATTTTGGCATATTTAGTTAACTCATTTTCACAAGGAATGCTGGATTTATAGTGGGCACCACATTTCCCCGTATTATTTTAATGTGTGCATGTGCTGTTGATATTTTAATGTGTAGGTCCTACCCCTTTCTTGCTGTTGTGTGGAACTACAGCTCCATCTGTAGCATCTTTCATGAGCTTGACAGTCCTGGGAGTCTAAGTGCATCCTTTAATTGGATACATGGTACTTTAGCAGACATATATCACTCCGGGAACCATCTTCTTTGCTGGATCAGTTTGCTCTGTTTTAATTTCATTTAAGCTATGGCAGTTAATGTTCCACCAGTTATAAGTCAAGTAGAATTCTGGTGCTCCATTAACGAGTCAGGAATTTCAATATTCCCACTTCTTAAATGGTTTCTTGGGAATGTTTGATTTATTGGTTTCATCATTTAGGAAAGCATTGTGGCACAAGTATAGATAAATTCCCTCATTTGTTTTTCATTCCTAATGCTTGCAGTTGAATTTATTCATTCGTAATAGTTTTGAAGTATTCGACTGTTGGTACATGCATCTAAATATGGAGCAAAGCCTCTGAATGTCTGCCAGTAGCAAGACAATATTACTCCAGTGTGTTAGTTTTGATTCCTTCCCCATATAAAAAGGCACTGTTAATACAGAAAGAATTACAAGCCATTTGTGAACCTTTCCAAAGCTTCTGGACCAGAGTATTTTTACACATTTTGTTTCATTCTGCCTTCAGATTTCCCTTATGGCTTTGTCTATGTTGATGAAAAAATGTTTGCTATCTATTACGTTAAAAATGCCCAAGTGATTTTTGTAGGGATATTGCTTCCTAATGGTTTTCAAGTAGAGGCAGCTGTAGCAGTTTACCATTTACACTGCCACAGATACTGTTCTCAGATAAGATTGATGTTTCAGGGAGTGTCTTGCAACTTAATTGCCAAAAGCATTGATGAAATCTCTTCATCTACAAGACATTGCAATATTTGTTTTAAATGTATAGCTTTCTAGCATGACATGATCTTATGATCTTGTTAGGAAAAATTTGGTAGTGAAAATGTGTATAAATAGAATGTTACAGGTGTGGAGTAACCCCCCCCCCCCAAAAAAAAAAATAGTAAACTGGGACTCAAATAATCAGAGCATAGACTGAAAAGTCATTTTTCTAAGCAGTTCAGTCCCTTTGTTTTATAGTGAAGCAGTAATTACACAAGTTAAAGCTAAATGTAGTAAGATCAGACTGCACTGCCTACAGATGCACTCCAATGTCTGACTTTTGTGCCCCTTTGTATTTTGTAGTGGGAAAGGGAAACAGACACCTTCCATTATATTATAGATTTTGAATAACTGACAAAGTCAGAGCTGAAGCTTGTTGCCTCCCAGGTCTACATAGAGTCCTGTAGCATGTTGCCAAGTATTAATTTAGCACCCAGGCTTGGTTAAAAATGATTTTACTTAACCATGTTATTTACCTAAGGATATTGTTAATTATAAAAAAAGATTTCGATTTTAAAATGGCATCCTGATGTAGGAAAGGGTGTGGAGGTGGAATTATTCAGAAGCCAAGGGAAGGTGTAGAGATGGGAGTGATGCATGCTTTTGGGGACACTAACTATATAACAGGTAGATCTGATGTCCTTTTCATTCTTCCTCGACACATGGGTTCAGATCCGATCCTATGATCTAACTCAGCCACATACTCTAGACTTCAGATGCAACTCTCAAGCTCTTCTGTCTACCCCATAATGCCTTAGTCCATCCCCAGATCGAGTTTGCCTCCATAGTGCCCAGATGCAGATTCCTCTCTGGAGCAAAAATTAGTGATTTACTGAATTAATTTTTTTTTCTGTTTCTTTAAAAAAAGTTTGTTCTAATTATTATTTTCAATCTCCATCCTCCCTCCTACTTTTTCACAGGCATTAGAGCTTCCTGTTTTCAGGTAGTATTCTTTTCATACCATTGTTTGTATTGCTTTGACCCTTTAATCAGGGTATTCTATTTAAATTGCCATTGTTGGTAATGCTTTTTCTTTCCCTTAAAAAAAATCTTCTCTTTTCTTAGCGTATTTTTTTGGCATTTCCTTAATGTACTACTTTACTGTGTTTTTTTTGTTGTTGTTGTACTGCATGGTGCTAACGACCATGTCTGATAGGTTTTAAGAAATGCACTTCTTATGGACAAGGAATGCGTGTATTGTTTCAGAGCTGGCTACGTGGATACTTATTTCACTATCTGTTCAACCTTTAACCCAAGGGCTCTAGCTGACCAACATTACAAGTTGATATTAAAAGGACTTCTTTCTGCTAATTCATCACCATCTTCTGGGACTCAAACCTCTGCCAAAGTTACCAGGTCTGCTCCATCAGAGCACAGAAAATGCTCCCCACCAAAGTCTCCTAGAACTTTGTTGGAGCCACCAATCAAAAGTCGAAAAATCTCAGATTCGACATCTTCGAATCCAAAATCCTCTGATCCAAAATCTTCAGATCCGATAATCATATTGGCAGTCCAGTGGTGCCTTCCTCAGATCCCAGGTCCTCACATCTGAAGCCTGGCATCTCTCAAAGAAGTCCTACACCAGAGTATGTGATTAAATCACTTTCTCCTATTCTGTGATCTCCATTCCTACAAACCCCTAAAAATACACAAGACCACACTCCACTACATTTTCCAGATCCTCCCCAGAAATTTATCGCAAGCGGATGTAGATAGGATGAGTGAAAATTTCTCAGAGCTCAGGTCCAGAATGGGAATCATACTGGCTCTGCCCCAATTGGATCTGTAAACCTTCCTACAGTGTCTCTCACTATTCTCTCTCGTTCTCAGATCCATCCAGTTGTTTGGGAGTCCCAGGAAGTAAAATTCCTGAGGGGTCTGGAGTCTGATCTGAAGATGATCTCTTCGACTCCAGTGGTATCCCTGACAAGTTTTGCTCTGATACCCATGGATCAGAATAGGTCCTGGAGCCGAAGTGTCAGTGTTGGATCTCTGGAGCTGGGATGAACTCCAATGTCAGCTTTGTCCCTGACTCTCTCAGCCTTGGCCCTGGGCAGTTCGGGTCTGGTTCCATCCTCAAGGCACAGATCTAAGAGCAGTTGTGATCTGCCTGTGGTGGGAGCTTAGGCTCCAGTTCAGATGGCCGTGGCTTCTCTGGGTCCATCTGCCTTAAAGATAGTGTAAAGGGTTTTTTCCCTTTCTAGAGAACCGCCTTTTCATTCTTCAGATCCACCCCACATTCCCTAGTTGGCTTCGAGCTCTGAGTCAATTAGGCCTATTCCACAGGGACAACAAGTTTCCAAGCAGATACTGTAGAGGAACTTCCCTGTCTTCTGATGCCTCCCGTGAATATCCCACAGAGGAGATCCATCTGAAGAGAATGCGCAAGAGGTGGCGCAAGAGGCGGCACATAGACTCCCCACTGGAGTCTCTCATGGAGGATACCGATTTTGATGGAGTCGTCCCCCAGATCACCACCGAATGATATTGCCTTCAAAGATGTATTGGGGATTCTCAGACAAAAAGGTGGTTGGTCTTCCAAAAACTTACCTCCAGAAGAATCTGTATTTTTGGAGGATTTTGATTCTGGAGCATCTACAGCTTTGATTTACCCCCTAGTGAATGAACTCCTTGATTTAGGTTCCCACTGGGCTTGGAAGGAGCTGGATACTGTCTAACCTATCCCAAAGAAACTATAAATTTCTAGACCCTCTCCAAAGACAGACCCCTCTGGAGCAAAGGAGTCCCAGTAGATGTTATGGTGGTGCCAGGAGCCACTAAGAAAGAGCTAGCAGAACAGAGCTTTTCTGTCCATCTGCCAAACATGGAGTCTAAAGTGCTGGACAGATTTGGAAAGTGAGTCTTTGCCTCAGCAACCTTCACTCTGATGTTCCTTAATTGTCTGGTACACTTCACAGGGCTTCAGAGAGATTTGATCAAGGAACCTTCAAGTACTTTCTCAGAGTCCATGTCTACAGAGGCTTTCAAAGAACATCCTTCTGGCCACTCTTGAACTCTTCAACGAGATTAATTTCTGACACAGGTGAAGGCACCTCGTGAGTGGCTGGTTCAGGCATTGCCATAAGCAGACATGCCTAGATGCGGCTATGCAACTTTGCGAAACCCTTTAAGATGTTCTTCATCAACGCAGTCTTCGATGGCACATCCTTATTTGGGCCATCAGTAAGAGATGCTTACCCGTAGTGAACAAGAAGGAAGGATGCTCTCTGTAGTGGGGAGCAAGTTTTCTACCCCTCAGTGAGCCTTCTCCAGAATCAGAGAGGTGGTAAGAAGTTACGGTTCCATAAATCTCGGGGTCCTTTCCAAGATCTACATGGTGTCAACTCCTCCAGAGGCAGAGGAGGAAGTTCCCATGGGTGATGTCACTGTAGAGGGCCGCAAAACCAGGGTTTCTGCGATTCTTTTTCATACAGACCCTTCCAGAGCTCCTGAAGTGTTGCCCGACATTCCAAATCTCGAGGCAGTTGGGGGATGATTATCCCTGCACACAGACACCTGGGCAAACATAAAAGACTCCTGGGTGCTAAAAATCTTATCCAGAGGTTATTCCATTCTGTTTTTCCAATTTCCTTTTCATAAAAGGAAGAAACTTCCTGATGTTTTACCCAGTCACATGAAATTCAAATGCTGCTAGACAAGAGTCATCCAAGAGGTCCCACCAGACCAAATAGGATTCTGAACTTGCACTTTTTAGTGCCCAAAAAGATGGGGGACCTCAGACCAGTTTTGGATATCAGCATTCTAAACCAGTATGTAAAGAAGTTGAAGTTCCGAGTGGTCATGGTTCAGTCCATTCTGCAATTTCTTCACAAGGACAATTGGATGTGGTCCATAGATCTTCATGATGTGTACTTATCTCATCAAAACAGACAGGCGATACAGAAGACATTTATGCTTTTGGCTGGGAGCAAGTCATTACCAATTCAGAGCCCTGCGATTTGGACTCACTATAGTCCCCGGGTGTTTACCAAATGCATGGCAGTGGTGGCTGTTCATCTGAGACTCAAAGGATTCTGAGCGTTTCCATATCTGGATTACTGGCTCCTTACTGCCTCCTCCAAGAATCTTCTCCAACAGTCCAGGGACTATTTGCTCAAGATTTGTCAATTACTGGAGATGACCGTAAATTATTCTGTATCAAATTTAACAGCAGTCCAGAGCTTGGAGTTCATTGGTGCACATCTGGATACCTTAACACAGACAGCTTCACATCACATCATCGTATATCCACCCTAAAAATCTGTTCAGTTTGCTCATCTCCCATCCATCTTCTCCAACCAGATCAGTTCGTCAAACACTAGGATCCATGGCAGCAGCCATTGTGTTATTTCCTTTAGCATGATTCTTTATGGATGTCCTTCAGTGGACTCTAGCTGTTCAGTGGTTTATTCCTCAACAACCCCTATCCTTTACACTCGGTCTTGATCCTTTTTGCAACAGTCACATCATCTGGTGGGTCCAGTCAGATATTCACCTAGGGTGATCTTTTATTCTACTGCCCCCAACGTACACAGTGACTATGAATGCCTCCCATCTAGGGTGGGGGTCATTTCCTGGGAAGGATGGTTTAAAGCACATGGTCCCCTCGAGACCAATCTGCATGTCAGTGTACTAGAGATGAGAGCAGTCCTGCTAACGTCGCAGACCTTTCAAGATGCTCTTCCTGTAGGAACTATTGCGATTTAGATTGACATGTCTGTGGTCTGGTACATCAACACTATCTTATTCCCTCTGCAGAGAGGCCATGAAAGTGTGGGAATGGGCGAGCTTCACAGACCTCTTTCTATTTGCAGTGCACATACTGGAGAAAATCAACATGTTAGACAAATTAAGCATATCCACTTTGATGCCCCACAAGTAGTCTCTCCATCTGTTGCAGAAAGGATTTTCCATCAGTAAGTCCAACCTTGCTGCGATCTCTTTGCATCCCCCACAACAAATGCAGAAGGTACTTTGCTCTTATCCCCCTCAGGGGCAATCACCGAGAGATGCTCTAGTCCACGCTTGGCCCTCCGGTCTACTTTATGCGTATCCCCTTCTTTCTTTCTTTGATTCCCAAATACCAACAGAAAGCAAGCTGGCTGAAGAGTTCAGGTATACTCATTCCCCCTTCTTGCCTCAACAGGTATGTTTCCCCTTTCAGTGGTCTCATCTTCATTATCTTGCATGGATACCGGAGCCATATCTGTATCTCCTCTCCCACCCATCAGGAATCAAACATCCTAATATCCAGGCCCTCAAACTAACTGCATGGTTTCTCAATTTCCAGTAATGATTAAATAGGCAAGGCTTTCTTCCCCTGTATGTACCATCATTTTATCATTGCAAAAAGATTCTACAAAGAGTTTATAAGAGCAGGTGGAAAAGATTCTCCCTTTTGGCCTTGAAAAATGAGCTTGATCCTTTTTCTGCTCAGTGTCTGCAGTACTTTAATTTTTGGCAATTCTTTTTAAAGAGTGAGCTAGTTTTTCTACCATTAAGCTATAATTACCAGCTATCTCTAATTTTTACACAAGACTGAGACTTTCTCGGCCTCTTCCAAATTATGCAAATCATTTCTAAAAGGCATTTTTCTTTTCAGACCACCAGTAAAGGATCCTTCACCTCCCTGGGACCATTGTGCTTCAAGGTCTAACTCAGAAATCTTTTGAACCATCAGCTTAAACTGATCTGAAATTCCTGTCTTAGAAAACAATCTTTTTAATAGCCATTACTTCTGCAGAGAGGATATCTGAATGCCAGGCTCTTTCTTCAAAGACCCCTTACATTATTTTCCATAAAGATACTATTACCTTGCGGACAAAACCCTTCCTTCTTACCTAAAGTAGCCTCTAAAAATAACATTAACCAATCCATTCATCCATTCATGTACCCTTTTTTGAATAAAGGAGAGTATGTGCTTTATCTCGGGCATTCCCCTCTCCAAACCACCCAAGGCTCATTCAACCAGATCCATGGTTGCTTCATCTACTTTTTGGTCAAGAACATCTATTGATGTTGATTTTGCAGCAGCAACATGGTACAAAGCACATACCTTTGTTACTCATTACAAATTGGATTTTATATCTAGAAACAGACGCCTTTGGTCAAGTGGTACTCAAGAATATCCTTCCACGAGGGCCACCCAAGATCAGTGTTCCTGGGGACTCTGTCTTATGTGTTGAGCAAGAATGAAAACAACATCAGATAAAAAGTTATGTACTCACCATAACTAAGCATCTGTATTGTCCATTTTCATTAACTTCCCTCCAATCTATCTCCCCATCCTTCAACCTTTTGCAGAAATCTTTTGGACTATGTTTTGGAACTTACAGTTCTGGGTTTGCGCTCTTCTTTCTCTGTCTAGCTATGGCAACAAAACTTGATCAGAGGTAAATGGGGATGTAAATGGGGATGGACTAAGGCATTAAGGGTAGAGTGAAGAGATTGAGAGTTGGATCCAAAGTCTGGAGTACGAGGCTGAGGCAGATCTGAGGATCAGATCCAAACCCATGTGTTGAGGAAGAATAAAAATGGACAACACAGATGCTTAGTTGTGTTGAGTACATAACTTTTAAATACGTTTATGTAAAGAACTCTTGCCATTATGTATGTTATTCATCTAACTGAACATCCCTGCATCGTTTTCCTCCAGTTGGGAAGCAAGACTGTTCTCCAAGAAGAGCTTTTCAACTTGGATAGCTCTTTCTATTCTGTTTATTTACCAGAAGGTCAGGAAACCTTTTTCAAGCAAGCTGAAAGCATTATCTCATCCTTTGAGAAAATGCTGTTTCTGCAACTTTTTGAAGCCTTTGTGAAAGAGGGAATATAAGTACAAGTGCTGCATGGTTAAAAATGGATTTAGCAAATGTTATACCTTTCTGTAATTATGGGTAAAGTGTAATCTGCAATCAGGATTAAACTTTTTTCATTGGAAACATTTGACCATGTAATTCAACGTAGAAATAAATTGTCAAGAAGAAAATATTTATTATACAAGACCCTGCTATGAACAGAATTCCATCCTTTTCCAATCTGCTTCATCATTGGTGTGACACTGGGACAGTTTTCTGTTAAGATACCATTCCTACCAAAGTACTGTAGGCTTGTCAGTGACCACATATACCACAATACATGCTGCACTGCATGTTACCAGTGTCTTTGTGGTGTATGAATGCATGCTTTGGGAGAAGACAAATATGGTAACCTTTTTCTACCTTCTTAAAAGGCATTTTCTTTGAAAAACAATGTGCTAATTTTTCTATGCTAATAAAATTGTTTATCACTCAAAAAACACAAGAAATTGTCTTTTAATGGTTTACAGAACTAATTGAGTGCACAACCAGAAAAAGGTATGCCTTGCATGTAGAGGTTTAGGCTTTTTTGCAGTTTTTACCAACCATGGAATATTTCTGTAGCTTCAGCAGCCTTGCAGCATATAAACAACTCTAAGTAGAGCATGCTGCCGCTGAAGCACCTGAAGAATTACAGTGAACTTAGAGGTAAATATGCATTTCTTTTAAGTCCGTTCTTTGTCAGGTTTTTATTATCCCACTGCTTAAGTGCTGTAGTTCACAACAAAATAAGAATACTGAATGCTAACCATGAACAGCTTAAACTTTGAAAATTCTTTGCTGCAGTATTCCAAAGAAGCAAATGCATTTTTTGTGCTGTTGGTATTAACTGTGTTGAATGTCCTTAAGCAGTAGTGAATTTTCTTCCGTTGCAGGCAAGAAGGAGCTGTTTGTTGCCAAGGCTGTGCACAAGGCATATCTTGAAGTTAATGAAGAGGGCTCTGAGGCTGCTGCAGTATCAGGTACTCTCAGCTAGCTTTTGCATAATGTATGCGTTTATCATTCATGTTTTACAGTACCCTTTTCAGATGGCATACAGAAAAAATACATATTACAGATGTACAAAACACATCAAGGCTAGTAGTATAGAATAACTGAAAATTATTTTGCTTCGTTTAAAACCTAAGCAGTCAGATTTGGTGTAAGATTTATTTTAACTGTAAGGTAAGTTTCTGATAACTTGGGTTGGCACATATATGTAGGTACTTTATATCTGAGGTTCCCAATGTTAGAAGTAATAGGTATGCCCCTATGTTGTCAGTTTATTATGAGGGAATTCTCTCTTTATGGGTCCCAGATACCATTCCAACACTCTCCTGTGATTGAATGCATTGAAAGTTCAGAATGTTCATCATTAGATCAGCATTCCTATATGCGACATTTTGTGCCAAAGACAAGGATGTCCAGCCAGTTTACAAAAACTTTTGGGCACCTTCTGTGTGCACTGTAAGTCTGAAGAAGCACATGGATGTGCTGGTATAATAGCAGATGCACAGGCACCAAAAATCTGAACTGTCTTGCCATTGAAGGTTTTGGTCAGACCTTGTCTTCAGTGTTTCAACTGACTGCTGGTATGACCTTTGGGCAGATAAATACTCCACAAGGGAATTTTCTCTTTTTGAATAACAATTTCTGAAAAACTTTTTTCTTGTGTCTAAGAAAAAAGGGAAACGTCTGTGTAAAAGACAAATACCCTACAAGAATTCCCACACATCCTGTTTGTCTAGTAGAAGCACATGACATCTGAGCCTGTCAGATTTGCATGTCTTTCACCCTCAGGACAATCAGAAGTCGGCTTAACAGCCTTATATATCTTGAAAATCATTGGCTGTAGGGCCTTAGTCAGTCATCAATGGATATTAGCTCAACTACCGCAGATGCCCCTCTTCCAGTTTCCAAGAAAAGAAAATCTGCCAAAAAGGTTTCAGAAGCAGTTCTGCTTTTTGATTCTTTTTCACAGGTAAGTGGATGTCTCATCTGTGGCCCTTTTCAAAACTTTGGACTGTCTAGTGGATAATCTTGACCCCTCTTGTGCTGTTCTAAGGGATGCTGCTAAGGACTGACAGCCCAGCATGCCCTGAAGACCAAATGTATGGCTATGGGCTAGTAGGAAGAACCCCCACATTGTGCTTTTAGAAGGGCCGGACAGAATCCCTTAGTTGTTGGTTAGGGTAGAGATAGAGGGCTCAAATGTGGAAGTATGGATATCCAATAATTCTAGGACTGTTACAGTAACACCAAAGAAGAAGAAAATTCAAAAGGCCAAATTAGCTTTCTTCACCTTCTAGCCCTTCTGCCAAAGAGGCTAAATAGTAGTACACTTTTGCTGAGGGACCTTTTAAAGCCTGCTGATGTGTACAGTCTTTGTCTCTGGATATTTCCTATTTAAATAGAAAAAGATCTCCCTCTCTCACAGGTAATGAATCCTTGTCAAAGGTGGAAGAGGAGGACCCATGCTTTGTATCCCATGTACCCTCTCCTGTTTCTTTGGATTCAGAAACTGGGGAGATTTCTTCTGATTCTCCTGTAGAGGAGACATTCAGTTTGACACCATTGCTTCCAATGGGAAGAAAAAGAAATATCCAACACACAAAGGAAGTCCTTTGAAAAACTTCAGGTGGGTAATCCAAAACCTCTTGACATACCTCCTGTCATTGGTGCCCCGAAGGATGCTTTCAGTTCTGCACGTGCCTCTCCAGGAAGTCAATCTCCTGCATCCAAAAAGCTTTGATAGGTTTTATAAAATACTTCAAATTAACAAATTTCATTTTCTGAACACTGGCAGATCCTGATGTTGTGTTTTAGCCAAGGATTCCAGTTCTAAACATATTCAAGTTATGTAATCAGTTTTCTTTCGGTCTACCATTCAAAAATATAACCTTAATTACCCCTCCAGTCCAGGGCCCTCTTTTTGTTTTTCTTTTTTTTTAGAAAAAGTACTTCCTGCAAAAAAAAAAAAAAAAAAAAAAGGGCAAACAACAATACACGAGAAATTGGTAAGGGGAGATTTAAAGGAAAAAGGGAGTGGAGCCCAAACTCCATCTCATATCAAGAAAAATGCATTACTCTCTGGTCATCCAAAACTCCTCCACTCCCTTCCCTACCCTGGCTATCCTCACAATCTAACGGAGACTGTCTTTCTCTTTTTTTTTTAAATAAGGTACCGGAACTCTCTTCCTCTTGACCTAGAAGTTTGACTACATCCAGAAAGTCAGACTTCTCCATTTCCTCTCATTCTGTCCCAGATGTTATACCAAGACGTCATCAAACCAGTTCCAAAATCACAACAAGGATAAGGATTTTACTCCAGAATATTTCTAGTACCCAAAACAATGGAACATGGAGACCAGTGTTGGATCTGTCTTTTCTCAATGTGTTAAAGTTCCAAATTCAAAATGCTCACCCTTCATGTATTTTTTTCCTTTAATTCCTTCACTTTGCTTTTTGGTGACCCTGGATCACAAAGATGAGTTTCATCATATTCCTCTTCACATACACTTCAGACCCTACAAGGTTTTTCTGTATCTACTTTACATTTTTAGTTCTCTTTTTTTTACCCTTTGGACTTACCAGAGCTCTAATGGTTTTCACAAATTGTCTAGCTCCAGTGATTGCTTATTGCAGACTAGAAGGAATCCACAGTTTTCCCTGCTTGGGCGATTGCCTTATTTTTGCAGGGACTTTTTCAATATTGTCTAAGACCACCACTTTTTGTAATTAATCAGTTTAAAATGTAGGTTTTCATTTCAATCTGGAGAAATTGTCTCTTTTTCTGCTCTCATATTTCTTGGATGTCTACTGGCCGCATCACTCATGACAGCCGATCTTCCTCCAGAACAGGTTGAATTTTTACATAATTCGGTTCATAGACGTTTTCCACCAAACTCTGACAACTGCAAGGGATTGTTTCAGGATTCTGGGGTACACATGGTTTCCACTGTCCTGATGATTCCAGACTTCACATAACAAGAATGCAGTAGCTTCGCAAGTCACTGTGGATTCAACACTGACATCCTGTACCATTTGCAATTCTAGTGCTGAAATTTGTCAGGAAGGAGTTCTTAAAGTGGGTGAGTCAAACCTTGTTGAATATTGGTCTTCCACTGTCTCCTCCATCCCCTTTTTAGTCTGTAACAAATGATGCATCAGACTTTCCATGGGGTGCAATACCCAAATAATACAAAATACAAGACATTTGGGGCCATCATTTCAAGAAAAACACAAACATATCAAAGAAGTTATGGCCTTGATATATGCATTAAAGACCTTGAATGCTTTACTGTCTTCGGAAAGAAAGCCTTCTCTTATGAATATGAATACACAACCATGCTTTCCATGCTATGACCGTGATCTAATGTTGAACTTATGACTCTAGGGCAACTTCTGGTAATCACAGACAATGCCATTGTCATGTGGCACATAAACAAGAGGGAACCAGATCTTACCCCTTATGCATATTAGCCATGATTGTTTTGGAAAAAGCAAGTCAGCACAATCTTTCCATTTGGGTAACCCATATACCTTCAGAGCAGAACACTGCAACAAGACAGTCTGTGCAGATCCAAGACAGACCATCACAAATAGCTGTTACTGCAAGAGGTCTACCGGAAGATTGTTTGCATGTGGGGAACTCCCCATATGGATCTCTCTGCCTCCATTCACAACAGGCAGCTAAAGAAATTCTACTCCTATCAATGGACAGAAATGTTCTTTTATGTCTCTCAACCCTTTCTTTTGGTAACCAGAGTTCTTTCAAAGATCCAAAAGCACTCCCCAGCAGTCATATTGAGAGCTCCCTTTTGTCCCATACAACATTGGTTCTCCTTTCTCTTGAAAATGGCCAAGGACATTTACTACAATCCTCCCCACAGAATAGATGTACTCATATGGGGCAAGGGGTCACTGATCCCCACCCCATTTTGCAGAACTTGCATCTGACTGAATGATAGAATTTTGAACCCACTTAGGCACCTTTTCTCAGAGTACATGCAGCAGGTGTTAAAGGAGGCTAGAAAATCTGCAACTAGAAAATCCCTTTTTAACCCCTTTATTGAATTATGGCACTTGTGATATAGGCAAATTTACAGTTAAATAAAAGTGATCAAATTGTATTAACATGTTCATGTTTACAGACATTATACTTCACATATATTGCTATATTTCATGTAACCTGAGCAACATTACATAAATTATTAAATTTCTGCCTTTTTTCAAAACAAAAAAAATCTATTAAACCTTCACTTATGACATAAGCAATCCTACATTTATATAAATGAAAACAAAACACAGACACAGCCATTAGAAAACACTTGTCATTCAAAAGGAAGAGCTTTTGTAGGTGGTGCCACAAGAAGAACCAGGAACCATCCACTGCAGAGTCTCCTCTGGTTTTCCCATATTTGTGTGAATTACTCAAATCAGGGCTTTCCCTATCTATTAAACTTCATTTTAGGCTGTTTCTGCTCATCTTTCTTTAGATTCCCCTTTCTTCCTTATTCCAGATTAAATAAGTTTTGAAAGGGGTGTTGCATGTCTGTTCACCTCAAAAACAGGTGGCTGCTGCTTGGAATTTCAACTCTGTCTTAGAAAAACTCCTTAATGCACCCTTTGAACCAGCTTGTCAAACTAAGCTGAAATTATTGACCTGGAAGACTGTTTTGCTCACTGCTGTGACGTCAGCTAGGAGAATGTCCGAGTTGCAAGCTCCAGTGGTGAGTCATCCTTTGTTTCATAGCACAGTAACCTTATGAACTAATCCATCCTTCCTGCATTAGGTGGTTCCTAAATATACATTAAATCAATCTATGCATTTCCTTTGTTCTTTGAACCAGGAAAATAGGGAAAAGAGAATCCTGCATACTCAGATTTCCATAGGCAGCTCAGAAAATACGTTGACAGGACAAAATACTTTAGAGCTTCTGGCCAACTCTTCATTTCTTTTTATAAAAAATAGAAAAGGACAAATGGTGTCAAAACAGGCTAACTTTAAATAGTTATCCCATTTCATCCATTTTTGCCATTCTCACAGTGGAACGTCCCTCCATCAGAAGGTCTAAACTCACCTTACAGGAGCTCTGGCTACATTTTAGGGCATTTTAGAGTGGGGTGCACTTTAGAACTCTTCTAGGGCAGCTCCTAGGTCTTCTGTACACAGCTTCACCAAACATTACAATATTGACTCATTCTCCAGAGCCCAGCAGGATTTGTGAAGTCCATTCTCCAGGGGCTCCTGGACTTTGACCTTTCTTCCTCCTTCCTGGCTATCTAAGTTTTAACAATCATCCTATATAGCCTTATACTACTGTAACTGTGATCTGACAATGAACATATTACAGTTCTGTAAGTAAACTTGCCATAAAAGATGTTCAGATAAATCATTGCTGCAGTACTGCAGCCCTCCCACTGTCCTCATTTTATTTTCATTATTTCTCCTTACCAGATCCCATTCATTCCCTGTATACCCCATTGACCAGAGTGGGGTTCCCTTTGTTTCTGCCCTTTCTTCTCTTAGTACATAAATGTTCATATTTGGACCTTGGTCATGCTGGTGCGTATTATAGCCCCCTTTGATAAGAGGCAAGAAAGCTTTGATCCAATGTTGTCTTTTCTGTATGTTTCAACCTGTGGGTTATTGGATCTGATTCTTCAGCCCTGAGGCTCCACCTCTTCTACCCATGGTACTCTGCCCTCACAGATTTTCCTCAGATCAAGTGTGCTGCTTTTGCATCACAGGAACACCTGTTTTGAAGGTGACCTTATCCAGATGGCTTTCTGATTGTGTTTCCTTTGTGCATTCACTAAATGGAATCCCTTTACCTGGCAAACCTAGAGCCCATTCCACTAGAGCTGTTGCTACTTCTGCATTCTTTGTCCAGGCCTCTTTAGATGACATTTGTACAGCTACTTCTAGGTCTAACACTCGTACTTTAAGTCATTGCAAATTAGATATACAGTCCAGATCTAGGTTGGTCTTTGGCTCCACCATTTTGCAGAATGTTCTCTCCTGATGCGAAGCTGGTTTAACTGCCTGGGGGCTCTGTCTCACAGGTGAAGACAGAAAAAACGAAGTTTGATTCAAAAGTTATGAACTTACTGTGATGCTAGATCCATGTTGTCATCTTCCGTGGACCTCAATCATCCCTCCCTCTGTTCCTACTTCCAAATTGTCATCTTTTTGTGCTACTTACATAGAACCTTTTTCTCTTATTTTCTTTTTGAACTTTCCTCCCTCTCTTTCTGGGAATGGGTTCTTTTTTCTGCATTAGTTTATAGGTTCATAGGTAAGTACTAGGCTAGCTGCCCTTGCAGGCCATTTTAAGCCTAGCCAGCATTCCTTTTTGTGCTCAATATCATCTATTGCATTTGGTTACAGACTGGCCTTACCCATCCCATGGGCGATAATTATGTATTATCCCTAACAAGAATAACTAGGATCATACCATAGATAATTTGAGAGGAGTTCAGCATGGGATAAGGTATGTAGGGGCTTCATCTGTCCATTAGTAGTACACGGGGCAGTCCTAGGGAACACTTTCTGTTTCCCATCCAGATATCTAAGTTGTGCTTAAAAATGGTCTGTGATGAACTTTGTTTTATGTCGATGGGAAGTGTTCCATAGCAGTGGTATTCTCTGCAAAGTATACTTGTTACTCCAAACTGTTGTATTGATGTTGCAGAAGTGGTTTAGATCCCTATACCAAGTATTTCTGATGCCATTTGACTTGCTGATGTGCAATAAATCCATCATTACTGGGTTGGAGGATGCCTTGTATGCCAGACACAAGTCACCTCTTAGCAGTCTGTAGGATACAGAGTGTGGTGACAGGGCTTTGAGTGGGTCCATGTAGGACATGTTTAGGCCTTGTATCCTTTTTGTAAGGTACCTCTGTGGGTGTTCGGGTGTTGCATGTGTTTAGATTGGCCTAATGAGGGCTGAGACAACCCTTGATCTAGACGCAATCCCTTTGTTTATAAGCTGTGCAATATGGAAGAATTTTCTTACAACAGTAGACACATGTTGGTCAAAAGTTAAGTCACTGTTTACAAGTTCCCAAATCCTGAACAACTGGGTCAGCTCTTAGGGACGTATTATCAGTGGGGTAGATTACGTTCCCAAAGGATACAATAATGCATTTTTGGCATTTAGTTTCACACTTTGATTTTGACACCAGTCATTTATTTAAGGCACGCCTTCCTGCAAGATGTCCAAGTCATTTAGGGATTCAATGACTGCTCCTAGCTTACAGTAATCTGCAAATGTAGTCAGCCAGAGCCCTTTGGTATTGGCTTTTACTTCAGAAAAGTAGATGCAAAACAGGAGAGGTCTCAGCACAGAACCCAGGGACTCCTACTGGTGACTGGTATCTTTGTAGATGTAACTTCCCCTGTTTTCATTATCTGCATCCTGTCTGTGAGCCAGTTGGCAATCCAGCGGGTGGCATATGGGTTTATTCCCAGTTTATTTAGCTTTTCTACTATGCCTGAGTGGGGAATTGCATCAAAAATCTATGGCCAGATCGAGTTATGCCATTTTGCCTTCATCAATTGCTTTGGTGACCATTTAAAAAAAAATCCATGGTAATGCATGTATGAGAATACAAGGCAATTATTGGAACACAGTAGGGTAGACTCAAATGTGGCAGTGTATTAATGGGACAGGAAGCGGAATCAAAAACATCAAGGAGGGAGCCAGTGCCTGAGGCAACCAAGCTGCTAACACCAAAAAAGGATGGGCCATGGGCCCCAGAACTGAAGATGAGCCAGGGAGAGAGAGACAAAGTTGGGGCCAAAGGCAGGAAAACGTATGTCCTTGGATTATTCTAAGGTCTGTCTGGGGCTCTAAGAAGATAAATATCAGTTGCTCCAAATCAAGAGCACTTAATACTTCTGGTAGATTTAGAAGAAGTATAGCACCACACTTACAAACCAAGAAGAGACACAGGAATGAAATTGGTCTGCTCAAATTAGTCCACAACACACAACTTTAATTCACAAAATTACAACCACAACCACAAGTGCTTTCATTCCATATGAAGTGGAACTTCTTCAGATAAAATTAATTTACTTACAACTTAAGTAGTGAATTGAGTTCAAGTCGCATGCTAAAAGTAATTAAGCCTTAAAGTGCCATGCACTTAAAGTCTAAATGTATAAATACTAAACTTTATTCAAACAAGTAAAAAAAATACTTGTCAGTTGAAATTATTTAACCTTAAATCAGAATCAAACCACCTGCTATAAAATTTATGTACAAATTATCTTTCTAATGCTTTCAATTTTAATTTAATACTGGCACAACAGAGACATGCTCTAAGAACTAACTCAAGGAGCTCCTCTTATAAATTAATCTTATCGTGTTCAGTTCCTTTTCTAAAAAGATTTAGAAGAAGCCATCAAAGACTGAATTGAATGTTTAGACAGTGATGACTCTGACTGTATGAAATGGAGAGGCCCAAATCTGAGTTTGGGATGGCTCCATTGAGAATCCATTGGGAGTTATGAGAAACAAGAGGTAGTGAACCCTGCCAGGGGTAGGGACTGCTAATAAGGAGGGGCTAGGAATGCTCAAAGTTGGAGAATTTGAAGATTTCAAGCCTGGAGCCATGGCTGAAGGTGATCAGTACTGAGGTGTCACCAATGGCACACACAGTTTGGAGCCTGAGGTGCCAAAGACATTTGGATCTTCAATTCTGGCTGCCCTTCCAATGAGATTAAAAAGCGTTTGTGCTCCTGCCTCTGTTTAGACCTACTTTTGTCTTTTTCTTTTCTTTTTCAGACTTCTCTCTCACTCTGGCAGTGTCTTTATCACAATTCGTCATTCAGATGCAATTTAAAACCATCTTTATCGCACTTCTTTCTCAGCTTTTTTGTGGGAGAGGGAGAAGACCGGACAGAAGACATTTTAAAACTAATGTAGCCCTCCGATCCATCATGGCTCTAGGTCCAAAGGCTGATACTCCTGCCATTCCACATCTATGTAGGCTACACGTAAACAGTATACACAATTATCATGAGTATCTTGTGATGGGCAGCTTATGCCCACACCTCACACATTTTTATGAAGCCTGAAGACTGTTTCTACATAGCTGAGCCCCAGGTCAATCTCTCTCTCTCACACACACGTGTGTGTGTGTGTGTATATATATATATATATATATATATATATATATATATATATATATATATATCTATGACAGGAAAAAGGGTAGCAAAGCCATGCACAGCAGAAGAAACTGAAAGAAAAGAAGATACTACCTCAAAAAGGGCAAAGTCCTACATTAAGGCACTCTAATTAGTCTAACGAGGCAGAGAAAAATGAGTCGAAATAAGCAAGATAAGTCCAAACTGCTTATCGCAATGGAAGGAGTTTCATTGACCATGCCTGAATGCAAAAAGTGGCAAAAGAGATCAGAGGAGAATCAATGAGGTTAGTGTGTTACGGGACAAGGAGGCTTATCTTTGGGTTGAATAATATGAGGTGCCGACCTCGTGTCGAGATCAGGATCTGATTCATGGATGGAAGAAGTCAACACAGATCTAGCATTATGTTAAGTTCATAACCAGTATTTTTTGGCTTCCATAATTTGCTTTGTATACTAGCACACCTTTGTGCTTTCTCAGACATATGCTGTACATTGAAAGTGCCCAAAAGATTTTGTATACTCATCAGTTGGCTGATCCTTATTGGTATGTGTCTTATATAGCACTGCCAAATGTGATCTGTTTGAACATCTTCGGTTATATCGTGTATACTTGCACAGCTGTACTTACTAAGTCTGGATAGTAGATACTTTCATCAGTGTCACTGTTTTATATTGGTTTGAAAAATTACATTTGCTTTATAGCTTGGACAAACTGGCAAGTAGGAATGCTTTTGCAATGTGAAACATGTCTTGTGTCCGTGTGTACCAGTGTATTGAACATGGACCCACAAGTCTTGAAAGCTTCTGGGAAAAAATGTGGAAATGCAGTGGAAGAAAAGACAAAACTAGTCTCTGACCCATCAAGTAGAGCCTCATTTTAGATGTATAAAACCAGCAAGAACATGTTTGTTTATTTTTCTGTCATAATGTGTATTTTATTCCCTTGTTTAGTGACGTGGACAGGTAGAATTGGGCTTTGCTTCTGTGCAGCATGGGCATCTGCACATTTATTTTTGGTTGACTATAATTTGTAAATGTAGGTTGCAGCATTTTTAGTGAGGGGGGGTGTACTTTAAACACTACTTGTGGCACTAATTATGTTGTACTGAATTTGTTTCACATGTATGCATACAGAAACACAGATGTATTTGTTATGGTATATATTGTCTTACTGTGGTTTGAGTCATAATTCTGCAGGAGTTTACTAGGGCATGTCTTTTATTTCAGTCTTCAATTGCATCCAAGAGTATTTTAACTATTTTTTGGTTATTTTCATCAGTAATAGTTGTGTTTGTAATTTAATTTTGGTAGATGATGTGTTTTTTATTACTGTATAGTAAGGAAAATGACATGGAAGCTTTACCTTGCTATGGAGTGCCTGGTGTGGTGTAAGGCTTTGTCTGCAGTTAGTCTTGGGATTATGCAGGGTTATCTTCATGAGTGACTGTACTGATTGGTTGGTTTCATTTGAGTAACTCGTATTATAGTATGTCCTTTTTATCATTATGCATGCGGTGCTGAGAGATCTGATTAGGAAGTAGTACAGTAAAGAAGAGTGACAGATGCTTCTTTGTTGTGCTTTAGAGAGCAGTAGTGTTAGCCTTCTTCGCTGACAAGAAATAGAGTACATTCCATACTTGTACCTGTCAGCACAGTTGAACATTATCTTTATAAATAGTCGTCTTAAGATTAGTGCTTTTATTTTGCTCATGGTGAGAGAAAGACCATAGGGACATTATTTCCTGGAGACTGCTGATTACTAGAAAGCCTGGTATCTGCTTCGCAGATACCAGTTTGGAATTTGTGCTTATAGTTTGCTCCTGGTGAAAGAAGGAGCAGAGTGCATTGATTCCTGACTGTTTGATTTTGCAGTGAGTATCTGTGTTGGACCGTCGTGATTGGTCTGGTTGCTATTCAAGGCATCTACCAGGAAAATAATTCAACAAGCCTACAGACCCCCCACCCCACCCCCTGCATCATCTGGGAAAAGAGTGTTGATCAATAAAGGGCATGTGGCCTGTTTGTCATGTTAGGACTGGTGCTACATAAAGCTGTGGTGAGACCAGCACTAGTAGTAGCTAGGCAGTAGCCAATCAGGCAAATCCATTCTTGTCATCATTCTTGACAATGCTAATTCTTTTTTTCAGTAAGTACTGTTTGATTAGCTGTTATCTAACCTAACTTTAGAATATCCCCCTAAATACTTCATTCATAAATCATCAGGGTCTACTTATTAGTTACCCCTCAGGTGTATGGCAGTGTCCTGTATAGACGCTGACACCCTGAGTTGACATTTTTCCTGTAAAAGTACCTTTGAGATTTCACCAATACCTAGTTGTACACAGGGCAACTAGTTTGCAGTGACAAGCACTGCACCCGAAGTTGCAAGTCAGATATTCCTGTCATTGTGTTATATTCTCACTGCAACCATCTAATCAGTAAAAAAGGGCCTGTTGCCATGGATATGACCATTCCCATTAAGTCTGTTTTCACCATGGTGCATATGGGCATCCTGAGGCAATGTAGAAATTGCGTTGTTTACTGATAACCAGACAATCCTCAAACAAACCAATTTGGTATATGAGAGATGTATTTACACAATGTCACTGGGGGTAAAGCTGTCACATAAAAGCACTCCTAATGTTAAACAGGTTGTCAGGAGTACACATGCTGCACCCATCACATACAGTAAAAATGAGACACAGACCCACATGTGCTGATGAGGCACTTAAATGTAACCTTTCTTAAACCCCTTACACCTCCTAGGCAAAGTACACATAACAACTCTCAGCAGCCCTGAATGCACTCTTTCAAAACAACACCCACATCAACACATACAACCACATTTCATGGAGCCTCTACTTATAAACCCATAAGGCAAGCCACCACACAATCCAACATTCTCGTTATTGGAGACTCCATTGTGAGACACACACTGATGCTCCTCTAATCAGGCTGAGTAAAGAGAAAGTCACGGTCGGTTGCTTCTCAGGGGCCAGGATCCTCCACATTACATACGCATTCAGGTCATTGGACCACAAGTACCAGTATTATTCATTCATAGTCCATGTGAATGTAAATGATCTGAAACATACTTCCCTAGACTATATGAAGAGAGACATCATGGAGCTCTTGGAATACGTGTCCCAGAGTGGTATGAGCTTGGCATTGAGCAGCATTTTACCTTTTCCAACAATGATGCCACAATACAAACAGAAGATGACTGATTTTTAATAATTGGCTTAGTTTCTGGTGACACTCTAAGGAGAAACACTATTTGTCAGCATGAAAGGAGATGGCCAACAGACCGTGCTACTTTGTCAGGGATGGTCTGCACCTCTCCCCTCTAGGCTTTTGACTATTGGCTAAAATATTGTCCTCTCCCATAGTACTTTTTTAGTCAATACCAAAGTGGAAGCACTTTTGACATAGCAAATCAAAACCAAGAAAATCTAAAGGGGGTACTGCTCAATGCTAGGAGTCTAAAGAAATTCCACTCCCTACAAGCTCTCCTCATCCTAGAGAATGCTGACATCTGTGCAGTCACTGAGACATGGTTTAAAGCCACAGAGAGACTACTGGCTGTGCAAGGCTTTTAAAGCCTTCCACACATCTAGACCAGCTACTACACATACAAGGACTAAATGTAGAGGTATCTCAGTTTACATAAAAAATAAATATACCTCAAGGCTGATCAAACAAGGACAATGCATTTGAGCTTCTCTACATTCAAATCACTATCACAAAATCCCATACCACTTCCTTGCAAGCTAGGTCTCCCTGTATAACCCCGGAAACCCATAACATATATTTAAACTTATTGGAAACTGTGACTATCCAACCCAGTACCGTATTCATGGGTGACCTTAATTACTCCACTATTAACTGGGAATCGCATATAACACCAAATGTGCAGGCATGGAAATTCCTGGATTTTGTTCAGGTTCCTAGGCAATTACTAGGCTAATGGCTCAAGAGCCCTTTCAAGCCTAGGTGGTTTTAACCAGATTTTGCCTAATTTTCTACCCTTAGGGGAAGGATAAGGATCAGCAAGCAGGGTTTTGACTGTTTACAAACTGCCTCTGTCCATAAGAGACATGGGTTGCCACCCCAGGAATGAATTTGCGATTTCCCATCCATCAGTCCAGATGGTAAGAAAAAGGACTATGTTCACATGAATAAGAAGCCTATTCCAGAGGAGGGACAATCTTTTAAGATCATAGGAGGTTACTAGGCTAATGGCCCTGGGGCCCTTACAAGGCTAGCCAAGAGTTTATCCCCAAAAAAGAAACCTTAGTCAGCATCTGTTGCCCTTGTCAGCTTGGGATACAGGTGGAACACCTGGGACAAATGTGTAGTTTCCCATCCACTCATTAAGGTTGCGCTTGAAGAGAGTCAGCAAGGTACTCTGTTTGACGTGTATGGGAAGTCTATTCCAGAGACGGGACAGCTCTGGGAGGCAAACCTATCCCTCCCGCAGGTTTTATTGATGCCGCATATTAGATTCAGGCCTTTTGAGTGGGTAGTGCATGAGGAGTTAGACTTATGGATATGGAGCATCTCTAGTAGGGCAGGGTCTGAGATTGTTTTGTAGGCTAAGCACAGATCACCTCTCAGCAATCTGTACGATAGAGAGTAGAGTGATAGTGATTTGAGCCTGTCCGCATATGACAGCTGTTGGAGGCCATGGATTCTCTTTGTGAGGTATTTCTGTGGCCTTTCCAGTTGGTGGATATGTTTTGAGAGGTACATACTAAACTGGGCGTTATACATCATTATTGGTCTAATGAGACAGGAGTATAGAGGGGCAATAACCTTTTTTCCTGGATGCAATCCCTTGACTTTTGAGATGAACCAAGTAAAAGGCTTT
This sequence comes from Protopterus annectens, assembly GCF_019279795.1. NCBI lineage: Eukaryota > Metazoa > Chordata > Ceratodontiformes > Protopteridae > Protopterus > Protopterus annectens. The sequence goes on from NC_056734.1 coordinate 72,150,887, forward strand.
TCTGACCACTGCTGCTACATGATGGTCAAATGTTAGATTGTTGTCAACCTGAGTACCCAAGTCTCTCACCACAGGTTGTGCCCTTAGGGGTTTGCAGTTGATATGGCAATCAGTAGCATCTGTGTTTTAGACAAATTATATGATGATAATTTTTTTTTGCATTTAACATGAGGCCATGACTTTGGCACCAGTCATTTGTTGCTTTGAGACCTTCTTGCAGTATGTTAACATCATTTGCGGAGTCAGTGACAGCACCCAACTTACAGTCGTCTGCAAACTTGGAAAGCCGTAGGCCTTTTGTCTTTGCCTGGACCTCTGATAAGCAGATGCCAAACAGTAGGGGTCCCAGGACATATCCATGGAGTAGGGGTCTCAGGACATATCCATGGAGAACACCACTAGTGACAGGTCTGCTATTGGAGGAGGTGCTTATTTTGACCTTGTGGGTCCTGTCAGTGAGCCAGTTAGCCACTCACCTGATGAGAAAGGGATTTACGCCAAGTTGTGTTAGCTTTTTGATGATGCCCGAGTAGTGGATTGTGTCAAAGGCCTTGGCCAAGTCAAGGTAAACTGTATGTACTGACTTTCCCTCATCCAGGGCCTTGGTGACAGTCTCAAATAATTCAGCCAGGTTCAACAGGCAAGGTCTGCCTTTGACAAATCCAAACTGGGTGGGGTTAAGTGCTTGGAGATTGCCTATGTCTGTGTTTATCAGATCCATAATAATAATACGCTCCATGGCTTTACAGATCAGATTTGTCAAGCTAGTGGGGCGATAGTTTCCAGGGTCATTAGTGGCACAACCTTTGTGCATAGGGATGAGAATGGCAGTTCTCCACTTTGCTGGAATGAAGCCTGTACTTAGTCTGTGGTTGAATAGGGTGCTCAATTGCGAAGCTAGTTCTTGCTGGAGATGGTGCAGAATACAGACTGGGATACTATCAGGTCCCATGAAAGCTGTGATGTTAAGTTGTCTATCTCGCCTTCATTCTTGCTGGATGGGTTCGGAGCCGATCCTCGGCTCCGACTCTGCCTTCTACTAAAGCTCGAGAGCTATTTACTGGCTCGAGGCTTCCCCATATCCCACAATGCTAGGCGACAGATACCCAGATCTCGTTTGCCACTTCAGCTATGAGGTTGCGATTTTACCGGCTACAGGTCGTATAAATATTTTCTTGTATTTTTACTGTTAATATTCTTTTATATTTTGATAATCTTCCCTCTTAGTTTAATTAGATTTTGTACCCCTTGAGATCCCACTTAGAAAATCCTTTTTTGTTGTTTCAGAGTCCCCCCCCCCCTTTAGGGTAGTGTTAGGCCTTATTAGCTACTTTTACTTATAGTTTGTTCTTGTATTTTATATATATATATATATATATATATATATATATATATATATATATATATATATTTGTTAGTAATAGTTGTGTGGTTATAGTTATTATTGTTATAGTTATTATTATTACTGTTAGTCTTCCCTAGTGCTTGTGTGTGTGTGCCTTGTTTTTAAGCACTATGATTGTGCAGTCTCAGTTGTTTGTTTTTTTTTTTTTGGGTTTGGGTAAACCTGTTTCAAAAAAAAACTATTTCTAAAAATGGATTGGTTTTGTATTCTTTCTGTTATTCCCATCATGGTAAGGAGATGAACATCTACATTTATGGTAGGTACAAAACTGTACTTTACCCGTTTCCTTTGGTATCCCTTTTTTAATATGTCTAAAGATACCAAAGTCTCAGGTTTCAAGAAATGCGACTCGTGCTGTCAGAAGATGTCTGACAGACGGTCACACTTCTTGTGTTTATTGTTTGGGCCCCCTACACATGCAGGACTCTTGTTCGGTCTGCCACGCCTTCAGTCCGAGAGTCCTGCAGGAGTGTAGGAACAAGCTCATTTTGAGGGGCTTACTTAAGCCAGAAGGATCCCCGGCTAAGCCTCTGTTGGGTAAATCCTTAAAGCCCGCCAAACCGTCGTCTCCCTGTTCAGAGCCGTCGCCGAGCGGAGCTCCTGCCTCCTCGTCGGTTCCGGCTGGAACCGACACTTCGAGACCTCAGTTGGCTCCGACCTTGGTGTCGGAGCATTCTCTGAGCTCAAAACGTTCGAGGTCCCCCTCTTTAGAGTTAGTTCGGCTCCAGGATCTCCATTGCTTCAATCGGAGCGGAGCCATAGGTCCCACTCCTCTCGGTCCTCCAGGCTATCCGATCATGACTTGGAGAGGGTGGTCAGTAGGCTCCTAAAGTCGCAGGCACTGGCCAGAATTTTGACCAGCCCTTCTCAACAGACTGTGGCTATCCCTGTGCCTTCAACAGTTCCTCCTCAGACTCTTCCACTGTATTCGGAGCCGGAGCTCGTTGGGGCTCGAAACGTCTGAGTCGATACCACACCTTTCGGCTCCCTCATCGGCTCCGATCTCTCCATTGGTTCCGTCCTTGGAGGGATCCGGGTGCCGAGACTCCATCGTCTGCTCCAAGGGGGCGAGTGGCATCGGACCCTTGTCCGACCCCGTTGTCCCTCATGGGGCCTCGGCACACGTGAGCTCTGCCCCAACATCGGCCACGGAGCCTTCCCTCTCGGTGCCGGTACGGGTTCACATCTCTTCGGAGCGTGGACCCTCTTCTCTGCCTGACAGGGGTGCCTTCGAGGTCATGAGCGTGCTGACCCCTGTGTTGGCTCTGCAATTGGCCCATTCGGCTCCTCCCCCCCATGGTGCCTGCATCGGTCTCTGTCCACCCTCCTGACCCCAAGCGTGGAGAGCAAACGCTCCAGGTAGCCCCATTGGGTGTATCTTCCTCTTCCGAGGCCTCCCCTGATCATTCAGAGGAGCCCCCTAGGAAGAGAAAATGTAAGAGGAAACATGTTGACTTCCCCGATTTAGTCACGTCCGACACCGACTTGGAGGATTCGGAAGGGTCCCCAAGGTCCCCCTCTGAGGATGTCTCCTTTTCAGATATCCTTGAGATCCTTAGGCAGAGGGGTGAACTGGACTGCCCTTAACCCTTCCGGGGACGAGTCGGTGTAGCTGGACGCGTTTGGTTCTCGCCCTTCTACCTCTTGGGTGTCTCCGCCTTTCGACCCGTTCATGGAAGTGGTGGCTCAGAAGGCGTGGACAGTCCCGGACACAGTGGAACCAACTCCCTGCAGGCCCACAAAATTCATTACAGCCCCATTTGACAAACAGTTTCTGACAAAGGGTGTCCCTGTTGATGCCATGGTGGTGGCAGCAGCTAAGAAGGGGTTGGCTGACCCTTCGGTACCTGTCCATCCACCTAATAAAGAATCTAGGACAATGGACAGGTACGGGAAGCAGATGTTTTCTTCAGTGACCTTTTCCATGCAGTCGCTGAATTATCTGTGCCATTTCACCCGCCTTCAGAGAGATCTCCTCAAGAAACTGGGTGATGCTTTTCAGGATCCATCTGCTGCGGGGTCTCCGGAAAAGATGAACTCCCAGCTGGCGACCCTTAACTCTATAGTCAGCTCCTCCATGTGGCTCATTTCTTATGCAGCCGATGGAGCGAGTAGGGCCGCAGGTACAGGCTTGGCTTTGAGAAGACATGCCTGGATGCGGTTATGTAACTTTGCTAACCCCTTTAAGGTGTCCTTCACCAATACCCCCTTCGATGGTTCGGTGTGAGCAGGAAGGCAAGGCTCTCTCTGCAGTGGGAGTCCGTTTTTCTACTCCCTCTAGACCATACCCTAAAGGTCAGAAGAGTGGAAAAATGTGGTTTCGGAAACCCCAGGGAGTCGTGCCTGACACACGTGGCGAGTTTTCCTCCAGGGGAAGAGGAGGGAACAATAATAGACGCCGCCCAAGGGGCAGAGGGGGGTCCGCAAAATCAGGGTAGCAGGGAATCTTTTTCTCACAAACCCTTTCAGCACCCCTGAGGGGCTGCCCGACTGTCCACTCTCAGAGGCAGTCGGGGGAAGATTGTCACTGTACCCAAAAGCCTGGCGACTCCTCACACAAGACAAATGGGTACAGTCTATCATATCCGAGGGTTAAAAATCCCCTCTGTCCACACCCCTGTGCAAACAAACAGGTCCCATCCAGATGTTCCACCCGGTCTAAGGGAACAGGCAGTACTAGAAATTTCAAAACTGATAGAAAAAAGAGCAATCCAGCCAGTCCCAGCAGACCAGCAAGGATCCAGGATTTACTCCGTTCTTTTTGGTACCAAAGAAAACAGGGGACTTGGAGACCCATTTTGGATCTCAGCAGGTTAAACAAATCTGTTCAAAGAACAAAGTTCCGGATGGTCACGCTTCAGTCCATTCTGCCCTTTTTGGATCCGGACAATTGGATGTGCTCCATAGACCTTCAGGATGCGTACTACCATATCAGAATGAACAGACGCTCCAGGAGGTTTCTCCGCTTCCGGCTGCGAGCCAGTCACCATCAATTCAGAGCCCTGCCCTTTGGTCTCACCACAGCCCCCAGGGTGTTCAGCAAATGCATGGCAGTGGTTATGGCTCACCTGAGACGGCGAGGATTCCAGGTGTTTCCATATCTAGATGACTGGCTCCTAACTGCTTCCACCAGGCATCAGCTAATCCGAGCCAGGGGTTATACCATCAAAACTTTCTCAGAGCTAGGTATCTCCATAAACTTTGAAAAGTCTGTGTTGTCGCTTTGTCAATCTATAGCCTTTATAGGCGTCATATTAAACACAAAAGAACTGTCGGCAAAACTTCCATTAGAAAGAGTATTAGTCATTCGCCGACGTGTTCAAACGTTACTACAATGCAAGAGAATCCAGGCCAGATTTGTACTGAAAACCGTGGGTCTCATGGCAGCAACAATCACATTACTTCCCCTGGCTCATTTTTACATGCGGATTCTTCAATGGATGCTTTTTACCCAATGGTCTTTTCAACAGCTTCCGATGTCTCACAACATAATAATCACCCAATTATGCAAAGACCACCAGTTTTTTCAGGGCAGACTGTTTGTACTTCCTCCTCCGGCTGCCACTGTGACAATGGATGCCTCCCTAATTGGGTGGGGGGGGGCATTTTCAGGGCAGGACTGTCCAGGGCACTTGGCAACCCCTAGAGTACCATCTGCAAATAAACGTCTTGGAGATGAGAGCAGTACTTTTAGCGTTGCAAGCTCTTCAGGAGACTCTACCTACCGGGACTATTGCAGTTCAGACGGACAATATATCAGTAGTGTGGTACATCAACAAGCAGGGCGGAACCAGTTCCTATCCCTTATGTCGAGAAACACTCAGACTCTGGCAGTGAGCAATCTCCTCTCAGCGGTTTCTGATGGCAACGCACATCCCCGGGAAGTCCAACGTCATAGCGGACAGGCTAAGCAGAGCAATCCTTATGCCTCACGAGTGGTCTCTCAATCAATTTGTAGCGGACAAAATTTTCCGCAGATGGGGTCAACCTTACTGCGACCTTTTTGCAACCCCTCTCAACAGCAAGTGCAGCGCCTTCACTCTCTTCCCTCTCCCAGGCCATCCCCCCAGAGACGCTCTAGTTCCCGATTGACCCCGGGGTCTGCTCTATGCATTCACTCCTTTTCCCTTAATTCCAAAACTGATTCAGAAAGCGACCGCTTTGGGATCCAGGATGATCCTCATTGCTCCTTACTGGCCTCGACAAATTTGGTTTCCATTCCTGCATCAGCACCTGCTGGAGCATCCCTGGAATCTGGACCCAGTGCCAGACCTCTTGATCCATCAGTCGGGCGGGCTGCACCAATCCCTTCACTCTCTCAACCTCACAGCTTGGTTGCCCCACTTCCAACCTTAGCCAGGCTTCCACATGTTTCTCAGTCAGTGCGCAAAATCATACTTTCTTCACACAAACTTTCTACTAGAAAGACTTGTGCTAGTAAGTGGAAACATTTTTCTTTCTGGGCAGAGGCTAGGAAGATAAACCCCTTTACAGCCCCTGTCCATAATGTTTTAGATTTTTTGGCAGAACTTTTTCGAGCAGGTTCCTCAGCCACCACCATTAGGGTCCAGTTGTCCACTATCGCAAATTTTCACGTTAGCCTATCAGAGTCCAGTATCATGTCCCACAAACTTTGTAAGGCTTTTCTCAAAGGGACTGTTACTTAGACCCCCGGTTAAAGATCCCCCCCTCCCTGGGATTTAAACTTTATATTAACTTCATTGATTCTCCCTCCTTCTGAACCTGCAGCTTCTTGTTCCTTAAAGTTACTTGCCTGGAAGACTCTCTTCTTAGTTGCCATCACCTCGGCCAGAAGAGTATCGGAACTTCAAGCCCATTGTGTTCGCCCTCCATATCTTATTTTTCACAAAGATAGAGTTTCACTCAGGACTAATCCTTCCTTTTTGCCCAAAATACCCTCAGAGACCAATCTCAATCAGGCTATTGATCTTCCTGTCTTTTTTCCTAATTATTCAAACAGAGATGAACAAAATTTACACTATTTGGACGTTCACAGGCAGCTGCGTTTTTATTTGGATAGGATCAAACAGTCAAGAAAATCAGATCAACTCTTCCTGTCTTATGCTGAGGGGAAGCAGGGCCTGCCAGTTTCTAAGGTAACCTTGTCCAGGTGGCTGGCCTCTATTATTACCTTGATCTACCAACTGAGATGTAAAGAACTTCCGTCAAAACCAAAAGCTCATTCCACCAGAGCATTGGCTATGTCGGTAGCTTTTCAGGCTAGACTTCCAATGGAATCTATTTGTGCAGCAGCAACATGGGCCACTCGTCATACCTTCACTTCGCATTACAAGTTGGATATGGCCTCCAGAGGTCGAGCTGATTTTGGTTCCACTGTGCTCAAGTCTGTTTCGATGAGCCACCCAGGGCTAAGGTGCTAGGGACGCTGTCCCATCCAGCAAGAATGAAGGAGAGATAGACAACTTAACATTAAGAAGTTATGTACCTACCATAAAGTTCCATGTTAGTTGTCTTCATCTCACCTTCTTTTTTGCGTCCCACCCTCCATCCCCCTAGCCTGGTTAGGACTGAGAAGAATCCCTTTTGAGGCCTTCTTCCTACGGTTGACCTTGTTTTAGGTTTCGTCCTACTCTGTTTGTAGCACTGTAGGTAAACCTTTGGTGGGACTAGTGTGTTTTTTTCTATGGTGTTAGCTTTTCCAAACGAGATCTGGATATCTGACGCCTAGCATTGTGGGATAAGGGGAGGCCTCGAGCCGGTAAATAGCTCTTGAGCTTTAGTAAAAGGCCGAGTCGGAGCCGAGGATCGGCTCCGAACCCATCCAGCAAGAAAGAAGGCAAGATGAAGACAACTAACATGGAACGTTATGGTGGGTACATAACTTATTCTTGTCCTTAGTTAAGTTAATGTGTGGTAATCGATTAGATTTAGAGTGCAAAGAACTCCTGGGGCAATGAACAGCTGGCTACACTGTTCCCTTCCATGTCCCAGTACAGATTACGTAATATCAATCTGTTTGCACGATTTCTAAACAATTATTGCTCATATTCCTTATCAGGTCCTGATGTGTTACAACAATACAGAGTACAGTGCAACAAATGCTGTTGATCAATGTCAAGGGAGGGGAACTTACTGATTGCTACGTTCATCAACTCTTCGGTTACTGCCCTTGGACCAGTTGTAACCAAGTCCTGGCTGTACCAATAAAACATTTCACCCTCCGATTGCACTGCAAAGGTATCAATTTGTCACTGTACTTCCATACCCTGCATAGTCGGAACTACTGATATACTAAATAGCTGCATAAGGTCTCTACCCAAGAGATTTACTGGGCATTTTGCAGAAACAGCAATTTTGCTTTTCTGGGTCAATCCTGAAACAGGATCAGTTATTGCAATATTATGGGAGAGAGGCTCCCGATACAGCTGTCCATTAGCTGCTTTCACTAATATGTAATCAGATGACTCTGAGTTCTCTGGCAGTTTGGAGGGGATGCATCAGGGTCCGTGATGCCCCTGAGTCGCACAAGAATCTGACTTCCCTCCCTTCTACCAGGAGTGTAACTTCTGGTTTCATGTCTGCTAAGTAGAGCTCTAAGCTCAATAAGGCCAAATCCAATATTTCATTTTCTTCACTATCCGTGACTTCCTGCACTTTCTCTGTTTCTTCTGTCACATTCTCTACTCCCTCTATCACATTCTCATTTGTCCTTTCTCCTCTATCCCCTTCTAGTGATTCTTGACCATCATAGTCAGTCCTCACCCTCCTCGTCTTCAGTGGTTGCCTTCTTGTTTTTCTTGCAATCCCTTGCCAAGTGTCCCTTTTTACCGCATTTAAAACATTCACCCCTTTTTCTTTCGCCCTTCAAAGTCCTCTGATCGTTGATCAGATTGTTTGTTTCCCTGGGCATTTCTCTTGCCTTTTTTCCCGGACTGTACTACATAAACGTCTGCTCCATCTTCTACAGAAATACTTGGGCTTTCTTTTACTTTTTGCTATTAAAATGCCTTTCGGCATGCCTGGCGTATTCAAGTAATGACTGTAATCTGCTTGTACAATTATCTACCATGTGCTTTGTAATAAAACTGCTTATGGGTGCAATGCTGCCTTTCAAAAACACATTCTTTAACTGCTGCTCATATGGGGAATCTTGTCTGATCTTCAGGAACCTGCATTCCACAATGGTTATTAAAGCATTCTAACAGTCTGGCATAATATCTGTCAATAGTTTCACCTTCCTGTTGGATGCATTGATTAATGCAAGTCCAGTCTGCCCTAGGCTTCCATTTCTCAGAGATGCTGTCTGTAAGACCTTTCACTCTGTTGAACTCTGCGCTGCTATGTGGGAGGGGCCTGAGCTCAGCGTCACGGGGATTCCAGTCACCACTAATCATGTGCTAATCTGGTCCCACAATTTGTCTGACTACTTTTTCTACCTCTTCTCAGTTTAAATTATAACTTGACCTCATTCCTTGCAAATCTAAGAACTTTCTAAAATTAACTTTTGGATGGGGAATTCCCTCCGTGGCTTTCCGGATGTCTTCCGGAGTCCAGGGTCTATACACTAGAATAGTTGGGTTCTGACCTTCTTGCCCTGCCTGAGGATTAGGCACTTCTATAAGTAGGCATATTTCTTCTTCACTCATAGATCGTGAATTTCTGCCCATTTGATACAACTCAATGTCTCCTTTTGAGTTTCCTGCCCGTGTTCGAGACCTGGTCTCGACGGGATCTCTAATAAATGGTTTTGCTTTTGTAGTGTCTCTTACGGTAACAGCAGGATATCGCGGGGGCGGAATAGCTTGTTCATTTGCTTCATATTCTGGTAAGGGAGGTGGAGGGGCCGATGCTATTACTAAGTTATTGTCCTCCTTATCTAACAACATTGCTTTTTAACTATTACTTTTTTGTTCCCTACGGTTCACTTCCTCAATCCACCTGTGTGCCTGAGGAATTCCTAATTGACCTTGCTTTTTTACCCGACCTTTGGAATCGGTTTTAAGCTGTTTGACAAGTTTAACAAGCGAGGGTTTTTCTAATTTACCATCAAATTCATACTTATTAACCCATTTTGAATAGTATTTAATATTATCAGCATGCTGTGACTGCATGTATTTCGCGTCTTCGGTTAACAGCGGATTTTGGGGTCTTTTTGTGCAATTATTACCCATTTTGTTCTAACCTTTTAATTGTTACGTAACTCCTTATTTTTTAACGTGGTACCACGGATTTTGTTATAGTCTCTTCAGAATGACTGCCTACCTGCCCTGTTTCCCTGATCTATGACAAGACAGCAATCTTTCTTGTCCCTGACTTATATAAAAAGTAATAGTCCTGACAAAAACAATGCAAATCTAGTCTCTGATCTAAAACAGAAAAAAAAAAAGGTAGATTCATCTTACCTGAGCCTTTGTGATTGATCACCTGGTTCGAATAAACCCGTCCTTCAGTCGCAGATCAGAAAGTGACTCTCCTCTTTTGTACGACAATTCAGTCAGAGGGCTTTTCAAATAAGAAGAACCGATGTGGTTTCTTCCCCGTACGGTTTCAAGCCACCTGGCCTGTCTGATCTGAGGCTAAGTGAGGGTTTCTGGTCCGAAGGACCAATCTGTCAAAGGAAAAACTTCAAAGACCAATACACAAAAGGTTCAGTTAAGGCACATTTAATAACTTGCAGCAAGGAGACAAAAAACATGCAAATACAAGATTTTGCCTAACCACTAACAGGAAGTATGCTATTCTTATACTGTTTTACAAGACATGGCCTTCTATAGCTGACGTAATCAAACACAACTTTCAGTATTGTTCTACAGCAGATGTTGCTCAGATTTTCTGCCGACATGACTAAATTTGTGAGAAACTTTTTGACAAAAACAACCTGGCCTTGGTGGGCACTAACCCATTACAGGCCCCTATTGTACAATTCTAATACATGCGTTACATTTCAAGGTACTTTTCTAACTCAGGCATAAAGGCATACGCAAATGCTGATTACAGTTCATATTTTCAAACAGTCTTTGTTCTAATTATCTATAGCTTCTACAGCTGTGTATTTTCTCACAGCACAAGCAGAACTCTGTCTAAGTTTCATAACATTTATGCAAGTGGTATTGTTCTATTCATTATTTCCCTAACAAAAGCAGAAATCATCTGCTTCTCAGTAAATTTCCAAGCATAAGCAAAGATTTTAGCTGCGCATATTTCATGACAATACAAGGTCAGAAAGCTTCTGCAGTTCGTACACATTTATGCAGTATGAAATGGAATGAATGTGTTAACCCTTTTCAAGCTCTAAATGCACTAAGCATATTACTAATACATATACCAATACATATTTTTCTGACAGTATCAATTTGGTGTTGTCTGTAAACAAGGGGATTGCAAATATTACCCTGTTTTTTTAATTTCTCGAACTCTTTCGGACTTCTAATACCATGACTGGAATGGACCCCATTCCTGAGTGAAAGTGTGGTTAAAGTTCATGACATTAGCATTGTTTCAATCTTTGATGTTAGCCAGAAGTGCTCGTCACAGAAACTGCAATGTACCCAGTATTGACTCCTCCTGCAATTCATACAGAGTTACATGCATCAGTAACATATTTAAGTACAATTGTAAATTCTTTTGTACAAGACCTGTTGATGTTCATCGTGTTTCACTGCTGCAGTCCTAACCAATGGGTTATCCGGCTCCCGGTAGCCCTCGATCGGTCAGAATACCAAAGGTAAATAAATATGACATCGGCTGTCATCAGTTGTATAGGATGTCAGGACGTCCGATACAAAAGGAGGCAGCCAACATCACTTCCTCAGTCTTCCTTGCCATGGAGCCCGAAGCAGAAGCATTTCTTGCATGAGTGCCGATTGGCAGTTTACCTTTTTTATTTCCGACTACAAAGTTGAAGTCAACTACCTTGCCTTAACGAATGTCAGAAAAGGTTAATAATTGTGGAAGGCAGATTCCCCATAGAGATTTTCATTCCCATTGTATTTGTTTAGGCCTTGACCACGACGTTCCTAATTGTGATCTCTGTGCCTCCTTTAATCTGCATACTATTTGTCATCGGGCTACACTTTTAGCTAAACATTTTGGAGTTTGGCCTAAGTTTGTCGGTATGGCATCCGCTGATCTTCAGGCTTCGGATATACCCAAGAAATGTAAGGATAAGGAGCGCGACCGGCTTCAAAAGGTTAAGTCCTCAGATGATGATAGGATGGTAGTCAGTCATGCGGTAGCCAGTCATGCGGTAGCCAGTGAGGCGCCTTTGCAGCCCCTGCAGTCTGCGGATTTTCAACAGCAGGCCTCTGTTGAGACCATTTCAGAGTCCTCCAGCCTCCATTTTGCCTTCTGACCTGTCGCCTCTTCAGCTGGATCCAGAGCTGCTACGCTGATGCCGGTGTCCGAGGCCTCCGTTCTTCGTTCATACAGCAAGCTCATTCCGACAACCTCTACTGCAACTTCGGTGGTTGCCAGGCCTCCAGAGTCCTTCAAACTTGCAGGTAAATTTTCCAGTTGTAAGCCTGTGAAAAAGCAAGCTCCAGTTTCTTCTTGTTCCCCTCAATCCCAAATGGTTAAAATGGCTAATGACCTTTTGACTCTTATTAGAGGTTCACAGCCTCCTCCTCCTAAAAGGAGTTAAGGGATGCTCCCAGGAAATCTAACAGGTACTATAGGGTCCCTGATTCTCATCTGTTTCTTTTCAGGAATCCGTTGGATGATCCTGAGGTTATTTCTCAAGGTCCTAAAAGAGTTAAGGCCACTGTTACCAAAAATCCTGTTCCTTCTGACGGGGAATCTAGGAACCTAGATAGGTGGGGTAAAAAAGTTTATACCTCTGCCACTCTTGCTATTGGGTCTACTAATTGTCTTTTTCATATGCTGATGTACCAGCAGCACACCTTGGAGGCTATTAAGTCTAGGATAGTGTGTGTGCCTTCTTACGGAGAGTAAGGATATGCGGGATTTGCTGAATTCTGCCATTCTTGTCAATAAACATTCTTTACATTGTGGTTTTGACATTCTAGAAGCTTCATGCAGGGCTACAGCTACTGGATCTGTTATTAGAAGGCATGCTTGGCTTAGGGAACAGCCCCTTCCAGAGTCTGCCAAGGCTAAGCTTTTAGATGTACCTTTGCATAAGGACAGTCTTTTTGGCAGTAAAGCAGAGGAAGTGCTCAAGAAGATGGAGGTTCAACCTCCCCGCTTAGCAGGAATTTCCTTCTAAGAGTTGGACATTTCCTGATGCCGGTTACAAGTCTTGGGCAGGTGGCTACCCCTCAAAGGTCTAAGTATTGGCAGGCTTCCACATCCAAGGTGGGAAGTTCTAAGCCTGCATCTCAATCAAAGCACTCTCAATGACTTTATCCAACTTCTGCCTGTTCTTGCCTGCCTAGAGAGTCATTTAGGGGGAAGGTTGGCCCTTTCTGCAAATGTCTGGGCCACTATCACAGACAACAAATGGATACTCAGACCTGTCTCCCTAGGGCACAAGTTTTCTTTCCACACCTTTCCAGTTCCCAAAGGATTCCTGGACGCTCCTCCAAACCAAAATCCTAGATCTGTCCATTCTGAACTCTTTCTTGGTAATTCCAAAGTTCAAAATGCTCACTCTGGGCAAGCAACATTATCAAATCTCTGCTGCCCCCTTTGGCTTATCTTGCTGCTCCCCAGTTTTTTTTAAGTGCCTGACTCCAGTCATTGCTTCTTGCAGGCAGAACAAAATTCAGATTTATCCATACTTCTGATTCAAGCCAATTTTCAGGAACAGCTGTTAAAAGGAGAAGCAGACAACTCTTTGTTTACTTTAAGGACTTGGCAAGCCTGTCCTAGCTCCCTGCAAGGAAATATCTGCAAGCTCTGATTCTCATGATTCCATATGCAAGACTGCATATGAAGAAATTGCAATGGTACCTTAAGAACATTTGGTGCCAACACACACAGGACCTGGATATGATGATTCCTCTGATTCCATGTCTGCAGACAGAGTTTCTACAGGGACATTGGAATGCCCACCAGATGCACCTGCACATAAATCTAAAGGAGTTGATAGCAGTTCAGAAGGCCTTACTAGCTTTCAAGCATGTTATTTCTCCAGGGACCCTGCTCGTCAGAACAAACACAACAGTCATGTGGTACATCAGCAAGCAGGGAGGGACTCATTCTTACCCCCTGTGCAGGCAGAGCATGAATCTTTGGTCCATAGCAGCATCCCTGGGCCTGCGTCTCCTAGCTCAATTTCTTCCAGGAAGGCTCAGTGTTTTGGCAGACCAGTTGAGCAGACAAACCCTGGATCCTCACGAGTGGCAGCTGAACAGAGCAGTCTGTTACAGCATCATTCAACGTTGGGGCACACCTCAGGTGGATCTTTTCTCCTCCCCAGGCAACCATCCTCTACCTCTTTTTTGCACCAGACAGCATCACAGCAGAGCCTGGAAAGTGGATGCTCAGCCCTTCCCTTGGACGCTGCTGTTTGCTTTCCCCCTCCCTCTTCTTCCCAGAGTATTATTTGAAGATCAGGACCCAACCGACCAGGACTATTCTCTCATAGCCTGACTGGCCCATACAGCATTGGTATCCACTGCTTCACAGTCTGTCCCAATTTCCTCCTTGGCATCTTCCTCTGAAGCCAGATCTTTCTTCCCTTTCCCAGCAGGTGGTGAGGGAGGCCAGGAGGCCTATCAGCACGCTGGCAAATGGGAAAGGTTCTCTCATTTGGATGCAGGCTAGGGGGAATCTTTCTCTCAGCTAGCCTTGCTCTGATCCTGGAATACCTATCAAGATCCATGCTTCAGCCATTTCTGCTCATTGTTCTTTATGAAAATGTTTCTCAGAGGTGCTTGCAAATTAAAACCTCCCAGAAGGGCACCTATCCAGCCTGGGATCTTAATTTTGTTCTAGAGAAACTCACTGTTCTGCAGATTTAAAGTTTCTCTCTTGGAAGACTGCCTGGTTTCTAGCCTGACTCTCCATCATCAGTCAGACACCCTCCTACCTTCTTCTTTCCCTGTGAAAATAGAAGGGTGAAAATCCTATATTCTCTGCTGCACAGACAGCTCAGGTTTTTACCTGGACAACAGGGACCTTTGGAAATCATCAGCACCATTTGGTCAGTTTTTTGCCGGAGCCCAGGGCAAGGTTATTTCTAAGCAAACCATTGTTGGCAAGGTTCCTCCTCAAGGGGTTAGGACCCACTCAACTAGACTAGCTTTCCACTTCTGCAGCCTTTTTAAGAGGTGTCCCCTACTAAAAGACTTTGGGAGGCTGCCATGGTCTTCTGTTCACACTTTCACAAAGCATTATAATTTGCCTTTTTTTTCTAGAGCCAGGGCAGGGGTGCCACTGCTGTTCTGCAGGGCATTATTTCCAATCATTGATTCTGTTTGTTCTTCCTCCCTTTGGCTTTGGTAATTAACCCATTGGGACTGACCTAGGACAGCATGAAAAAATGATGAACAGTTGTGTACACTTACATAAATGTAGATGAGAGATGTTATTCACTATTGCTTGCAATCCTCCCTCCCTCCTTCCCCCTTTTTTGGTCCTCTCCTGTTCTCTTTCCTAAGGTACAGGCTAAATTTGGTAACTGCTGGTGGCTTCTGACTGTTATGGCAAGAAAGAAGGAAGACTGAGTCTGCTGCCTCCTTTTTTGTATCGGGTCTCGACGTCCTGACGTCCGGTGACCCCCCGGCCGATGTCTATTTACTTACCTTTTTCTTCCAAAATCGAGGGCTACTGGGAGCCAGATAACCCATTGGTTAGGACTGCAACAGTGAATAACACTCTACCATCTACATTTATGGTAAGAGTACACAACTGTACTTTCCTACTACTGTTGGAACTGTCTGGGTATCCTTCCACATTGCCCTCTCTTTGCCTGAAGATCCTGCCATTTTATGACTGTGTCTCTGTGTAAGTAAGACACTGTTGTCACTTGGTGTAGGAATTTCAGTGATCAGTGTTACTTCTGCCTTCTTTTCATGGACTACTATATCTGATTTTCTTGCATCTGTTTTTTTGAACTGTTTGGTAATGGGTGATCCATGTGATGTAAATTTCGTTATTTTCTGTAATGCTTTGTGGCTCATGTTTCCAGTGTTTTTAAGCTACTCCAATATTATGATGTTTGCACAATCCCCAATGCAACAGTTTTGCCACATTATTATGCCTTTCGGTATAGTCATTCTGCCATTAGTATATCACAGCCAGCAACAAGATGTGATTGTTACCAGTTCTATTTTACAAAGCTTACATTTGTCTGTTTCTCCCACATGTTCAATGGACTTTGTAAACCAGCGTGTACATAGTCCACTTTCTTGGGCAGCCAATATGAACCTTTTGGCTTAAATTCACCTCTCCTTAACCATTCCTGCGTTCCATGTTGATCAACATGAGGTTGTTCCAAGAGTTTTGTATACTTGCAGCTATACTTACGCATTTTCCACATTTCTTACCGTCGCATCTGATTTTTCATTCTATATTCTTTTGTTTTTTGGTACATTCAGTTGCTGCCTGATTTTTACCTATGTCTGATTTTAGCAGGGAAGTCATCTTAGACTTGCTGTCCTCGGGTCTATATTACATCGAACTAAAACAAGTTTGAACGTTGTAATATCGAACCCTAAAGTCTGAAAGTTGAAAATAGCAAAGCCATGCCACATGGAATTTTTTCCCAGGGAAAAAAATCAGTGGTCCGTTTGCGGGGCTTTGCTATTTCCTCCACTGTGGTGTGATCTCGGAGTTGGTATATTTAAGTAGGGGGGGTGGGGGCTGAACCCTCCACTTTAGTTTAAGGGGTTTTTTGTCTCATCATGGAACAGCGATTGTTTTTTCCCCTGGGAAATCGCTGTTCTGTTTTTTCAGTTTTGTTGGGTTTTGGACTTTAGGGTTTGATATTACAACGCTCAAACTTTTGTTAGTTTAATTTGATGTTGTGATATAGACCCGCTGTCTTCATGTTTTAAAACTTTTACTACATTTGGGTCTTGTAAGGTCAGCAGATATGTTTGCAGTCATACGAGGGCAGATCTGTACATATAATCAATTTCAAGGAGTCCCATACCTCCGTCAGAATGGGGAATATACAGCTTTTGGTATACATTGATTTTTATAAATCATTTAATAAGCAACAAAGCATCTCTTTCACTTCACAGGTAATCCATAACCTCAGTTTCTGTTTCTAACTTCATTACAAATCCTCTCCATCTTTTTCTCATTTTTTGTATTGTAAAATTTTTCATATCCAGATGCCTTAGCCTATATTTCTCTTAGGTTCATAGGCAAGTACTAGGCTATCTGCCCATGGGCATTTATAAGCCTAGCCTCAGAGTGATGGCTTTCACCTCCCCATTAGATTAATAACCTGGGCCTCTGTCAACAGGGCTCATGAAGTGATCCCCAGGGTAGAACTTACGATTACCCATCCACTTATCAAGATTTCTCTTGAAGAGGGTCAGAGAGGAGCTCTGTCGAATATGGATTGGGATTCTATTCCAGAGTGAGGGTAGTCGCTGGGACAGGAATCAATCCCTCCAGCATGTCCTGTTTATTGTTGTACATAGGTTCAAGTCGCTAGAACGAGTGGTTCTGAGGGATCTCGTTTTTTTTGAGGTGAAGCATGTCCATTAGTTCAGGGTTTGACATGGCCCTATAGGTCAGGCATAGGTCACTTCTGAGCAGACGGTAAGCGACTGAGAAGAGCTGGAGCTTTTTTAGTCGTGCTTCATAGGGTAATTGTTTAAGGCCCTTAATCCTCTTAGTGAGTTACTTTTGTGGTCTTTCTAGTTATTGCAGGTGTCTAGTGAGGTACATCCCAAATGGGGCATTGTACTGTATTATGGGCCTAATGAGTGAGGAGTAAAGGGGCACAATCACCTCCTTGGATCTGGATGAGAAACCCTTTGTGATCAGGTGTACCACATAGAAGGATTTCCTAACCGTTTTGGCTATCTACTTGGGTACCCAGGTCTCTAATTACTTCTTCTGTACTTAGTGGATTCCCATCTATGTGGTAGTTTGTAGGTACTTTGTTTTTCCCAAATGGGATTACTATGCATTTTTTGGCATTTAGCTTGAGGCCGTGACTTTAACACCAGGTGTTTGTCTCTGTGAGACCCTTTTGCAGGATGTCTGTCTCAGCTGGAGAGTCAATTATTGCACCCAATTTACAGTCATCTGCGAACTTGGTTAGCCACAGTCCCTCTGCCTTTGCCTGTACTTCGGAGAAATATATACCGAACAGGAGGGGTCCCAGGACTGAGCCCTGTGGGACTCCATTTGTGACTGGTTTAGAGTCAGACATGGCGCCTGCCACTCTTACCGTGGGTTCTGTCTGAGAGCCAATTGACAACCCATCTTGTGACATGGGGGTTGATATTTAAGCTGGTGAGTTTGTCTGATTCCTGAGTGTGGGATGGTGTTGAATGCCTTAGCGAGGTCCAGATATGCTGTGTGGACCACCTTCCCTTCATCTATGGCCTTGGTGACTGTTTTGAAGAAGTCGACCAAGTTCAGGAGGCAAGATCTGCCTTTAACAAAGCCGAACTGGGTGGGGTCCAGTGTCTGGAGGTTCCCAATGTCCCTGTTAATGAGCTCCATGATAATGCGTTCCATGGCTTTGCAGACCAAGCTAGTCAAGCTTATAGGGCGATAGTTCCCAGGGTCAGTTGTGGCACCACCTTTGTGGAGTGGTGCGACTGTTGCTGTACGCCATTCTTTGGGTACATAGCCTGTAGAGAGGCTGAGTTTGAATAGTGATTTGAGATTGGGGGGGGGGATAGCATCTGGGATAGCATCTGGTCCCATTGATGCTGTGTTTTGGCCTTTGCAAGGGCTGTCTTTACTTGTGTCTGAGATATCTGGAGCGCCACATTCTTCTGGGATGGGTGCTAGCCCCTTTGGTGGAGGGGGGGGGTAAAGTTTGCACTGAACTTGTCAGCCAGGATGTTGGCAATGTCTGTTGGTTCAGTGTGTTTTATGGCCATTATGCACTAGCTCGGAGCATATCTGAGAGTTTGCCCCTAGACTCTTGACATAGTTAAAGAAGGCCTTGTGGTTATCCTTAGAGTCATTGGCTATTTTTCTTTCGAAGTTGGCCTTGGATTATTTAATGAGGGAGCGCAGTTTTTTTTACTGATGTTAATCAGAGATGCCTTCTTATTTTGGGATTTTGTTCTGTCTTGCAGGAGTTTCCTCCTTCTGTTGTAAAGTTTATTTATGGCTGGGGTCCACCAGACTGGCTTTCTCATTTTTGAGGAGTTGGTCTTGGTTTTACTTGGGATGGCTCAGTCCATGCATTCTTGAAGATGTTCATAGAATGCACTTGTAAAGGATTCTGCCGTTGGGTCATCATTTTCCATTTGATTGTGAGCTTTGAAACTTCCCACCTCGGTCTTGAGGAGTGTGAAGTTGGCTTTAGAGAAGTTTTTTAACTTGATTTCCTTGACTGGGGCAGGGGGGGGTGTCAGGATGTGGATGTCCAGTGTGATTAGTTTGTGATCTGATCTTACCAATGAGTAGTTTACCTCAGGTGTGGAACATAGGTTCCCCATGTTGGTGATGACCAGGTCCAGTATGTTGTCACCTCTTGGAGTGGTGACCAGTTGTTCAAGGGCGTTTGAGTTTATAAACTCAAGGAAGCATTGGGCTTAGGGCGTTTGAGCTTGAGCAGTTTTCCCAGTCAATGTTTGGATAGTTGAAGTCACCCAGTAGCATGGTGTTGGGTAGAATCTTCATACTTTCTAATGTTCTCAGGAATGCTGCGTGAGGGTCCTCAGACAAGGTGGGAGATCTGTTGCAAGCTATAAATTGAACAGTCAATTTACCCGCTGTCAGTTGTACTTGGATGGTCTCAGATTCCACCTGCTGTGCTACTAACCTGGAGGGGTGGGTGTTCTTGATGAATATGGACACACACCCTCCTTTTGTGTTCCGGTCCTGGTTTTGGGACCTAAAGGTATGGTAAGAGTTATAGCCTGGTAGTGCTGGGGTGCTTTCTGGAGCCTTGAACCAGGTTTCTGTCACTGCACATACGTCGATTTCTTCCATACTAAGGAGAGCCTCGAGTGCGTGCATTTTGAGGTTTAGACGTCTGGCGTTGAGCAGCATTACCCTCAGTTTTTGTTTATTATTGTTGTTTATGGAGGCGGGTTTGTCTTGTGAGCCTTGCCTAAAAAAGGCAGTATTGGGGCGGAAAGAGTCTTGGCCAGTATTTGAAAGCCCAGGGGCGACGGTTGCAAGCCGTCTCTGGCGAAGCAACATGGCTTGTCAAGCATGTCGTCCCAGGCTGACAAGTACTGGATCCCCTTTGAATGACACCAGTAGTTTAACCAATTGTTGAAACTGATTTTTCTTCGTCTGCTGGCATCATTTTGGGTGAGGGCAGGATGCTAGTCAGAGTCATACCAGCCTGGGCTACATGGTCAGAGAGCTCCTCCATGTCTCTTTTCATGTAGTCCAGGGAGGTACATCTCAGGTCATTTACGCCAACATGTACAGTGACAGAGTCATACTTGTACTTGTTGTGGAGTGACCTGAGTGCATGTGTTATGTGACGGATTCTGGCACCCGACAGGCAGCTTACGGTAACCTTATCCTTCAGTCTAGTGAGTGGGACGTCTGTGTGCCTGATGATAGAATCACCGGTTATTAGTGTGTTAGGTGTGTTATTTAGCCTTAGGGGCTGTTTTTGCTTGGCACACTGACGTTGTGACACGTGTTACCTGGTTTCTGTTGTGGGGTGGGGGTTGCTTGGGTGTATGCTTAGGAGGTCTCTGCTGTTTAGGCAGGTTCTTATTTAGAGCCTCTGAGTATGTTTTTGCATGTTTCTGAGAGTTGTTTTTTGGTGCAGCTCTGGCTGGTCTGTGAGTCTGGTAATGTGGTGCTAGTGTTGCCCTTCTCCTTGTGACTGGTTGATCCAGTCGTGGGTTGAGAGAGCTTAGCCTCCAGTTTGGCTGTGTAGCTGCATCTCTCACATATGTTTGTGTTGGTCAAATGTCATTGGTGCTGCTCTTTTTGTATTGATTAGTTTTGCTTTCTCCTTTGCATAAATATTGTACCATATTAAATCTTTTTCTTTCCCATGTCAATATTTCTTCTTCAGATGTCTCCTGCTCCTCCTGTTTCCCCTTACTTGGGGAACTCATTCTAACATGTTGTGATATAACCTGTGTTAGACTTTCTACACTAAATCCTTCACTTTGCAGTTTATTCCATAACTTCAGCTTCTATTTTTTTAACTTCTGCTTTACTGATGATCTGTTCTACGTTCCCCCTCTGTGATCTTATTTTTGTATTGTGAAATTTTCAATATCTGGATGCCCTTGTCAATGTTTTTCTCCAAATATCTTTGGGGCTGCTTTTTTGTATTGGTTGATTTGTCTTTCTCCTTTGCATTAAGTATTGCACCATGTCAGTTCTGTCTTTCTTTCCCATGTCCATATTTCTTTTTTATACCTTTAAAAAATCTCCAGATTTTGTTCTTTATATTTTCTCACTTCCTCAGATGCTTTTTTTCCCTAAATGGCCCGAGGCTTCTTGGCCTATATATTGTTTTTCGTAACTCTGTTGTATTAATGAAGACATTTTTTCTTGTGCAAGTATTTTTCCTCTAATTTTTCTCTTAATTATTTTGTACATCTTCTGTCTGGAAATTCTGGGCTTCCTGTATAATACTAGCAATACGTGCTTTCTTATATTCACTAGTCCATTCTATCATCTTTATGGTTCTTTTTTGGCCCATCAGTTTTTGTGATTTTTGTGGACTGCTACTTCTACAGCAGGGGCACCATCTCTTCCACCTGAGCCTGGTCTAGCTGCATTGTAAGAATATTTCTGTGTCTTGAGGATTCTACACTTTCATTTTTTTTCCAGTCCTGGCACCAGTGCGCCTACCAGGATTGGACACTTATTTTTTATCCTGGTCTTGTGCACCTAACTATCTTTTTTATTTTTTAACTTATTTCTGTCTGTGATGTATGCTATATAAAATATGATCTATATATCAGCGTCATATTGGTGAGATTTTGTGAAAAACTAGGTCCACTTCATGAATGTACACACCAATATGTTGGGATGAATTCAGTTCCAGCAATACTACTCTCCTTTTCTTGATTTATCATCTCTCCGTTCGAACCCCTCTGTGCAGATTAGCCATTGTCTGAGGTGCAGCTATTCAGCACAAGTCTCACTCTACAAATAGTTTACTTTGTGTCAGAGGAAAACATTTTGGCAGACAAGCTGAGCAGGACAAGACAGATCCTAAAAATGGAAACTGAATAAAGGGATCTTCCACAATTTGATACAGCTGTGGGGAATACCTCAGTTAGATCTATTTGCTTTTATTCGTAACAAACTAGCAAAACCGTTCCACTGATATTTAGGGTCATCCTGAAGATTCAGAAGGACTCTACAAAGATCATTGTAGTGACTGCCTTCTGGTTCAGGCAGCAATGGTTCGCCTTTCTTTTGGAATCGGCCAAGGACTGGACCTACTCACACAAGACAGAGTTTGTTTGATACACCCAACTTGAAACAACTTCCATCTAACTGCCTGGATGATAATTTTAATACCTTTTAGGTATGTATTTTCTGAAGACGTATAACAGGTATCAAAGGAGGCAAAGAATCTTGCTACTAGGAAATCGTATATTGGTGCCATACTAAAATCCGTGACCTTTTTAAGGCCAGTATTTCTCTCATTCTTCAATGTTTGTGTAGAGTAGTTATCCTCTGGCCTTTCCTATTCCTCTGTTAAGGTTAATTTGTTAACAATTTCAGTTATGTTTCCCAATGGATCTTCTTTTTTTTTTCTTAATGCAGTCCCATGTCAAGATGTTTTTGAAAGGGGTTCTACAGACCAGTTCACAAAATAAAAGAAACCGTGGTTCTTCCCTGTGATCTTAATTTTGTTTTGGAAATATTAACTATTGCTCCTTTTGAACCTGATTTTAGGTCCTCAACATGGAAAACAGTTTTGATGGTTGCTCTGACTTGTGCAAGTAGAGTATCTGTGTTGGAAGCTGTCATAGTTGATCAACCTTATCTCATTTTTCACAATGATAAAGTTTCTTTCAAAACTAATCCTTCATTTATGGTTAAAGTGATATCCAGGTTTACTGTAAGCCAAGCTATGCATTTCACTGTCGTCTTTCCACAACCTAAAAATGAGGGAGAAATTATTCTTCATACTCTGAATGTCCACAGACAACTCTGATACTATCTTGATAGGACTAAAACCTTCAGAAATTCTGATAATTTCTTATAAAGGTAATGTCTGTTCCATACTGTGTCCTTTTGCTATTCCCTCCTTAACATGTCAATTCCAGGCAGGGTCAAAGCACATTCTGTTAGGGCCTTTGATTAGTCAGTGTTGAGGCACATTCTGCTTGGGCCTTAGATTCATCAGTGTTTTTCTTTTTATGGACAAAGGGGTGGAGTCTAGAAGTACTCTAGAAGCTGTAACTTTGTCCTCTGGTCATAGTTTTACAAAGCACTACAAACTAGATTCCTTTCCCAGATCTAGAGCAAACTTTGCCAAGACCTTTCTTCAGGGGTTTATGGACACTAATCCTTCCTCCTTCCAAACCTTATAGGTTATGGTATTCTACCCATGTAGCAAAGGCTACAAAGTCAGTGATCAAATGATGAAAATAGTACAGTTAGGTAAGTAAACGTGCCTTAACAGTAAATGTTTGAATAATCACTGCTGCAGTAGCCTCTTTCTGCCCTCCACCCACTTATTTTTTGTATGATTTTGTTTGCCTGGACAGGACATTGATTGTTCACTTAACATTTCCCCATTTCAGGGCTCTAGTCACCCCCTTTTAATTGGCATGAAAGACATGAAGGGCTTATCGCCCAGACAACTGATTTTCTCAAGCTTTGCCTGAACTCTTAGAGGTCTGGGCACATGTAAGGTACCCTTAAGCTTTGGAAGTTGGCCCACTGTTGTATCTCATGCATGATATAAACCCGTATAACTAAGGCTACTGCAGCAGTGATCATTCAGACATCTACTGTTATGGTAGGTTTACCTCCACAACTGTACTTTCTTTCAACCTAGGTCCCTCCTTTTCTCTTCCAGCCTATACTCAGTTTATAACTACAGATGCTTTAGACATTGCTTAATGAGCTGTATGTAAGAGGGTGAAAGTTTATGGTCTGTGGAACAAGCTGGACAAACTGAAACATGTAAATGTCAAAGAAATGACGGCTGTAATAAATGCTGTCAAATCTCTAAATCATCTTTGGGTTCCTGGCCATCTACTAGTGATTGCAGGCAATGTCACAGTAATGTGGTACATAAATAAATGGAGAACCAGATCCTTCCCCCTTTGCAGACTAGTTATGATAGCCTGGGAACTAGCAACTCAGCGCAGTCCATCTCTACAGGTTATTTTCGTATCACCAGAGCGGAATATTGTTGCAGGCAATCTAAGCAGGAAGAGGACAGAAACCCACAAATGGAGGTTGAACCTGGGGGTCTTCCAGGAATTGATCCAACTGTGGGGCACTTCTTAGGTTGATCTGTTTACCACCATTTACGACGGACAGTTAAATGAAATTGTGCTCCAGGACTCCTTGCATAAAGGCCTGGAGACAGATGCCTTTTCATTCACATGATGGAAATCTTGCATATGCCTTTCCTCGGATAACCAGAGTTGTTCTAAAGATTCAGAAGGACTCTCCCAAGATAGTTGTTGTAATCCTCTTTTGGCATGAGCAACACTGGTTCTCTGTTTAAAATAAAAATGGTCAGGGCAGTTGCCACAAGTTTCCTCGCAGGATTGACTTACATAGGACAAGGGTTGTTAGATGCACCCTAGTCTTCAATTTCTTCAACTCACTGCCTGGATGGCATTTATTTTGTTTGTTTACACTGATCGCAATAGACCATTTGCAGGCACAAACCGGGTGAAGAAATTCACAAATAAAATTGGAACAAATTCACAGAGTAATCATAGAAGGTATGTAATCCCTTAGACGATTGATGCACCATGAAAACATTATTGAGAGAGCAGAAAAACAATTGTGAATTAATTTTTAGTAGTAACTATGAGAGGGAAGCAGCAGCAGCTGAGAACAGAGGGTCAAAGCAGAAGTGATGCAAGTGAGGGAGCTAAATTGTGTGTCCAGTGGAAACGCACTTGCAGTTAGATTTTTGATGTGGGTGTCTTTTGAGTTGAGCTCTGAATGAGGGGGGGAAAGGATGTTTCTTTTAGGTGAAGAGGGAGACATTGCTGGAGTTTGGGTGCAAATGGAGAAGGAATGATCTGTACAGTGTAGTTTAGTTTGGGGTGTCTGAAATGAGGGAGTTAATTGGGAGAGAGATTGTGGAGGTGGTCGTGAGTGGTTTTATTATGGGATTTTGCTGTAAGAGGTGGGAAGGCACCAGGCTGAAGTAGTTTGAAAAGAAGAGACCCTATGAATAGGTCAACTCTGTAGAAGACTGGTAGCCATTTGACTTTGGAGAGGTTAATGCAGTGGTGTTCCGGTGTGTGTGGGGGGATTGGAAATGAATCTGCAGTGTTTCTCAGTGGATTGTAGAGTGGATGAGATTTTCTTTAGAGGATGTGCCTTTGATGGTGAGCCCATATGCAACTTAAGCAAGAAGGACATCTTTGCCTGTTGCAGCTCTACCAGGTGTGAAGTGAGAGGGAGATATTTTTCAGGACCATAATAAAGGGAACTGATCTTATTTTAATAACTTTTGGACACCTATTTCTGAGGACATGCAGCTGGGATTAGAGGAAACCTATGAAACCTACTACTAGAAAATCATATTTGGTTATGTGGAAAAGATTTTCCAGATGGTGCTAACGTAAGAAGCAGGATCCTTTTCAGGTTCAGATGCCTCTGTTTCTACAGTATTTATGCAAGTTCTTCTCCTCTGGCCTTTCTTACTTTTGTGTAAAGATTTACTTCTCTGCCATCCCTGCTCGTCTTCCTATGGATCCCCCTTTCTACCGTCCCTCAAGTCAAACAGTTTTTGAAAGGGGTTTTACATATCCACCCACCTAGAAAACAAGTGGCTCCTCCTTGGAATCTTAATTTTGCATGGGAAAATTTTACACTTTTTCCTCTTGAAACCAGTTGATTTGAGGTTCTTATCTTGGAAAACCCTGTTATTCAGTGCTGTCACGTTTGTCACGTTTGTAAGAAGAGTATGTGACTTGGACTCTTATGGGGATTCAGCTTACAGTTGAGGGATGCCAGATCTTGGAACAACACTGAATGCTAGATGAGCTGGCTGCAGTTTGATCATCAGGAGCTCAGATCAGCTTTTTATCTGATATGAAGTTAAGAAAGTGTACAATCAGTGTGTCAAAACAGACTTTTTCTAAATGGCTATCACATGTTATTGCTTTTGTTTGTTCTCACCATAACAGTACCCTAACGGCCAGGATCAGGGCCCCCTCTACCAGGGCTTTGGCCATTTCTATAGCTTTTTGGAAGGCGGGTACTCTTTTAAAAAAAAAATTATTGGAGGATGCAACTTGGTCATCTGTGCACACTTTTACCAAGCACTAGTTGCTTATTGGCCGTTTTGGGCCATTTCCTATCTCTTTCAAACTCCCTGCCTTAAAACCCTCTTTAGTGCGGTTTTGCGTGATTTTGCGCATGGCGCAACATCGCAAAGTGCCGTTTAAGCAGTTTTTAACAATTCCTGGCTCCACAAAGTCTGCTATTCAATTTTTCCCTTAGAACTAGTCAAACACTCTAAGCACTCAACCTTCTTTCTGCAGCCCAGCACTTGCTCAAATTTCTCAGTAAGCACTAACCAATTTTAGCACTATACCCCCTTATACTATCCAGAAGTACAAGGTTCCCTATTCGTCCATTCTGGACAGTCAATAAACCAGTTCTTTAAAATATCCAGGCATGTCCAAAGCGCAGTTTCAGGTGTACTCTCCAGTCCAACTGGTGAATCTGGGAATCTTGAGGCAATGTTATAATTGCCTTATGTACAACAGACAACCTTCTCCTTCTTCCAACAAACTCAAATATTTGAGAGATGCAACTATACAGCCAAACTGGAGGCAGAGCTCTCTCAACCCAAGACTGGCACAGTCAGTCAGGAGGAGAAGGAAACCACTCGCACCACACAACCAGTCTCACATAGACCAAACGCACCAGCAAACAAGACACACAAACTCACATAAACATACTCTGAGGCTCTAAATAAAAATCTGCCAAAGCAGCAGAGACCTCCAAAGCAGACATCCAAGCAACCGCTACCCCACAACAACTTACACGTATCACATACTTCACGAAGTCAGTGTGCTACACAGTCACAGCCCCTGAGGCTAAATAACACACCTAATACACTAGTAATTGGAGAGGCTATTGTCAGGCACACTGATGTCCCACTCACCAGACTGAACAAGGAAAGGGTCACTGTAAGCTGCCTGTCGGGAGCCAGGATCCGCCACATAACACAGGCACTTGGGTCACTCCACAGCAGGTACAAATATGACTGTCATTGTCCATTTTGGTGTGAATGACCTGGGACGTACCTCCCTGGACTACATGAAAAGAGACACAGAGGAGCTCTCTGATCATGTAGCCCAGGCCGGTATGACCCTGACCCTGAGTAGCATATTGCCCTCACCAAGAATGATGCAGTATAAAGACAAAAATGATCAATTTTAACAATTGGCTAAGTTATTGGTGTCATTCAAAGGGGATCCAGTGTCTGTCAGCCTGGAATGATATGCTAGAACAAGCCACATTGCTTTACCAGGGACGACTTGCACCTGTCACCCTTAGGCTTTCGAATACTGGCTAAGGCTCTTGCCAGCCCCATAGTGCCTTTTTTAGGCAAGGCTCAAAAGACAAACCCACTTCCATAGACAATACCAGAAATAAAAAACTAAGGGTAATGCTACTCAACGCCAGAAGTCTAAACCTCAAGATGCATGCACTCGAGGCACTCCTCAGTATGGAGAAAATTGATATCTGTGCAGTAAAAGAAACCTGGTTCAAGGCTCCAGAGAGCACCCCAGCACTACCAGGATTCAACTCATACCATTCCTTTCAGCCCCAGAACTCGGACTGGAATACTAAAGGCGGGGGAGTATCCATTTTCATCAAGGATAACCCACACCTCCAGATTAGTGGCACTGCACGAGGCAGCAGAGACCATCCATGTACAACTAACAGTAGGTAAGTCTGCTTTTCAGTTCATAGCCTGCTACAGATCATCCACCTTGTCTCAGGATTCCCACTCAGCATTCCTGAGAACATTGGAGAATATGAAGGTCTCCCCAAACACCATGATATTGGGGCATTTCAACTACCCAAACATTGACTAGGAAAACTACTCAAGTCCCAACTCTTTTGCCCAATGGTTCCTGGAGTTTATAAACTCACATGCCATGGAACAACTGGTCACCACTCCCACAAGAGGAGACAACATATTGGACTTGGTCATCACCAACATGGAGGCTCAATGTTCTACACCATTGGTAAATCCCTCGTTGGTAAGATCAGACCATAAATTTATCAAAATGGACATCCACACCCCGACCCCACCCCCAGCCAAGGAAACCACTGTGAAAAATTTCTCAGAAGCAAACTTCACACTTCTTAAGACCGAGGTGGAAAGTTTCAAAGCCCCCGGGCTAATGGAAAATGCTACCCAAACTGCAGAATCCTTTACAAATGCACTCTGAGCACCTGCAGGAATGCATGGATCGTGCCATCCCAAGTAAAACCAAGACTCACTCCTCCAAGAACAAGAGACCAGTCTGGTGGACCCTGGCCATAAATAAGCTATACAACAGAAGGAGGAAACTATTACATGACAAGGCAAAATCCCAAAAAGGGAATGCATCCTTGATCAGTACTAGCAAGAAACTTCGATCCCTCATAAAATCATCAAAGGCCAGCTTCGAAAGAAAAATCGCCAAAGACTCTAAAGATAATCACAAGGTGTTCCTTAGCTACGTCAAAAATCTGGGTGGCAGCTCTCGGATCTGCTCTGAGCTGGTGCAAAATGGTACAAAGTACACTGAACCCACAGACATTGCCAACATCCTGGTGGACAGGTTCAGTGCGACCCCTTCCCCCCCAAAAGGGCCTGTGTTTATCCCAGAAGAATGCAGTCCCCCAGACGTCAAAGACACACAGGTGAAAGCAGCCCTCTCCAAAGTAAAAAACGCAGCATCAATGGGACCAGATGGTATTCTGGGCTGCGTCTTACACGAGCTCCAAAACGAACTAAACCCTCACATGAATTCACTGTTCCAACTCAGCCTTACCACAGGTTATGTACCCAAAGAATGGCGTACAGCAACAGTGATCCCGCTCCACAAAGGTGGCGTCACAACGGATCCCGGGAACTATCGCCCTATAAGCCTGACTAGCCTGGTCTGTAAGGCTATGGAGCGCATCATCATGGATCTCATAAACAGACATTGGGAACCTCCAAACACTGGACCCCACCCAATTCAGCTTTAAGGGCAGATCTTGCCTCTTAAACCTAGTTGACTTCTTCAAAACAGTTACCAAAGCCTTAGATGAGGGAAAGGTAGTCCACACAGCCTACCTAGACCTCGCAAAGGCCTTTGACACAATACCCCACTCTGGTATCATAAATAAGCTTACCAGCTTAAAAATCAACCCATATGTCACAAGATGGGTTGCAAACTGGCTCAGGGATAGAGCTCACATGGTCAGAGTCGCGGGTGCCATGTCCGACTCTAAACCAGTTACAAGTGGCGTCCCACAATGATCAGTCCTGGGACCCCTCTTGTTCGGTATATACTTCTCTGAGGTACAGGCAAACACAGGAAGACTGTGGCTGACCAAGTTCGCAGATGATTGCAATCTGGAAGCCATAATTGACTCTCCGGCTGGCACAAGCATCCTCCAGAAAGGCCTTACGGAGACCGATACCTGGTGTCAACACCATGGCATCAAGCTAAATGCAAAAAAATGCATAGTCATCCCCTTTGGGAAAAACAAAGTGTCCACAAACTACCATATAGGAGGTAATCCATGAATTACGGAAGTAGTAATCAGGGATCTGGGGACCCAAGTAGATAGTAACCTCTCCTTTGACAATCCCATTGCCAAAGTGGTTAGAAAAACCTTCTATATAGCCCACCTAATCAGGAAAGGGTTCATATCTAGATCAAGAGAGGTCATTGTGCCCCTCTACTCATCAGGCCCATAATTGAGTACAGTGCCCCATTTGGGATGTACCTTACCCGACACCTGCAACAGCTGGAGAGACCTCAAAAATACCTCACCAAGAGGATCGTGGGCCTCAAACAGATGCCCTATGCAGCTCGACTAAAGAAACTCCAGCTCTACTTAGTTGCTTACCGCCTACTCAGAGGTGATCTCTGCCTGACATACAAGGCCATGTCTAACCCGGAATTGTTCGACATGCTCCACCTCAAGAAAACCAGATCCATTAGAGCTACACACTCCAGGGATTTAAACCTTAGCACAACAATAAATAGGACATGCTGGAGGGATAGATTCATATTCCAAAGGCTTCCCGCGCTTGGGAATAGAATCCCAGTCCATGTTAGGCAGAACCCCTCACTGACTCTCTTCAAGAGAAATCTTGATGAGTGGATGGGAAATTGTAAATTTGCTCCTGGGATCACTTCTATGGCCCTGCTGGACAGAGGCTCAGGAATCTAGTCTAGTCTAAAAGGGAGGCGAAAGCCAACACATTCTGGCTAGGCTTATAAATGCCCTAGGGCAGATAGCCCTAGTACCTACCTATGAACTACGAATTAGATTATTTCTCTGAGTCTAGGTCATAATTTGCTAGGACTGTTCTTCTCTGGTTCCAGGGGTCTGATCATTCTTCCTCCTTTTTTTCTCTTTAAACTTTGGCATTCCCCCCATAGTTTGGGCTACTGCAATAGTGATCTAGTAAACAACATAGTACATTTGTGGAAATAAACTTACCATGAGAGTAAATGTTCTAATAGGAATCGATCACTGTTACAATAGCAACGCCCACCCTCTCTCTCCCCTTTTATTGTGTTTTATGCCAGGTTGTGGATATCCTGTCATTTTCCTTTCTTTTGGCATATACCTAGATGGCAGGGCTGAGGGCTCAAGTTTCCCTTACTCTGAGACCAGAAAGCTGTGAAGGTTCTGTGCCCTTACCACTGTTATAATTCTGCCGTCGTGTTGTACAGAGGTTAGGGCACATGGAAAGTGGATATTTGCACAATCATTGGTAGGATTTGTCCCATGTAGCTTAGCCTCTTGCAACCTCTTGCAGCAGTTATCTATTCAAACACCTAATGTTACAGTAAGTTTTATTACACAAGTATACTATATCCTTTACTGCAGTTTTTTAATAGTTCTGGGGTGCACACTTAAGTCTTGGATTTGCAGTAGAGAGACGGATTATATCCATTTATCATAGTTTATCAGAATGTTTGTGTCATTCAGCAGTAAAGAATTTGTAGTGCTTAGAAACATTTCGAAAGACTGAGAAAATTATGTAAACTGATAGCATCCAAGTACTGTAGTGTGACCATCTAAGAGTATACTCGTGCGTACGTTGGGGCCATTCCTGAATGGGTTGTATCTGTCATTATGAATTGTGATATTGTAATTGTTACAAATAAATGTTTAAATGAAAACCAACATTAATGAGTTTTAGTAACCTATTTTAAAGTCAACTTTTTCAGCATAATTTACATTGCCTTGTTTTGGGGAACAGACATTTTAATTTATAGTTCTGTTTGGAAGTATTAGTTTCCTTAAACCAGCATATAAAAAAACAATGTTTGCTTGAAAAAATGTAATGCATTGTAAGTTTTGGATTCAGTTGCCAAAGTCTTTGTGGTTTGATCCTGAAACATAAGAGTGGATAAAATAATGACAGGTGAAGCCATACTTCATATCTAGAGGATATGTAGCAATTGCCCTGTGTTAGGTTCACGCACTTTTAAATTTTCTAAAATAAAGAATGTTCTGTTAGCAAAATTAAACCCTTTATTGCTCATATTATGAGCATATCTAATTCTTCTGAAAAGTAGTTCAAGATATAGGATGCTCTGCATATAGTCATAGTGTGTAATGACCTTTATTCTTATTTATTTTATTTTTTTTTTGTTTTATTTGTAGGAATTATTCACAGTAGTAGAATGTTGGAGTTGTATCCCCAGGTTATTGCTGATCATCCTTTCTTCTTCTTGGTGAGAAACAGAAAAACAAGTAAGTAACATTGTAAACAAATGAGTTGTGTTCTGCATAGTTTAGAATGATCTCTGTAAGAAGCCTAATTTATTTTGCCAAGCAGCCCTCGGTTTGCAACTATACCCTTACAAGAGAGTTGGATTATGTATACTGGAACAATATTTATTATGGAGGTAAACAGTAAAGTATTTGTATATGTCCAGTTTATTTGTAGTGTCCTTTCATTAACAGCAGTTGGAGGAAAATACCATTACTTCTGTTTTTTTTTTCAGTGTTTGGTTATTATGGGCCTTGTTTGTATCCTGACCAGTTATATGCACTCATTTGTTGAGTATGAATTATGTGTTATGCACTTGTATGCTATTTAGTAAATGTACCTTTTTCATTGTTTAATGTTTCTCCCGTTTGTTTTGCTTGTCTTGTATTTTGTTGACCTGGAAAGTACAACTAGGTAAGAAACCATTTTCAGTGGAGGCCCAGTAAGAACAACTCCTCATAAGTTTACATACAGTTTACATAGCACACAGACATTTTCATAATATTGAAGTCTGTTATTAGAAATAGGAACTGTACATCAGCAAGTCCCCAAGTATAGCTGATATAAGTTTCATAAATCTGAGTGGCATCCCATAGCTTGGTATGAAACAATTTAATAAACAATAGCTTTACAAAGAACATGAGTTGTAGCAATTAAAACAGATTTTGGATTCCAAGTGCCAGTAAAAAGAAGGTGTTATTCAGAGTCTGAGTGAAAAGAATATGTGAAGGATAGAAAGAAAAATAGAATATTTGAGGAGAAGATATTAGCTGGGAAGAGGTTTATGACACAGGCAGAAGTCTACTACTGTAATTTTATGATGAAAAGAAATGAGAAGTATGGAAGAAGGTGTTGCGTGATTGGTGTATACAGAACAAAAGGAAGGTGGGAGGGGAAGGGGAAATTTAGTAGATTTAGATATTATTGTAGTTGAGATGACTAGAGAACTTTTAGGGAGTTAGGATAACCAAGGGTGGACTTAACCATTAATAGAACATGAGCATAACCCGCAGTTAGAGCAAAGCCATACTACTTTGTGCTATATTGCTTGTTCGGTACTGTTGTGCATGTTTGTTTCCTGCAAGACTGACAAAAATTTGGCAGCACTTTAATCACCTTTTTGTCTGTCTCATTTTATGAGTTGATGGACACAGCTTCTAACCTGTCATTGCTGTTTGTACTGCCAGCAAAACTCCATTGTTCTTAGCCCCTTACTTCAGAACAGTGGGACTTTTTTTTTTTTTTCAACAACTTTTTATTTGATTTTACAGTCAAAAGATAATATACAAATGACTAAGACATGAAACAAAACAGAATAATTAAGTATAGTAAACCATATGCAGTCATCCATAACAAAATTCAATATGAAACAATTAATATTCATCCAATAAACCCTGTAACTTCTGCCTGGCTAACCATTTGAGTTATATTAGATTTTCTAGCAAGAATAGTTGGCATTTCTTGATTACTAGGCTTATAACTAAATAGGAGATCCTGTTCATTTTTCCAATTCGTAGTGATTAGTGTTTTGGCAATGGCCAAAAGTGACCAAAGGAGAAGCAGTTTTGGTTTTGGAATCACATTTGGGATTGGAGCATTAAATAATAAGGAATCATCTGTCTTATAGAGCCTTAACAGAATCTCTAAAATTATCTCAAAATTGCAACACAACTCTACACTCAAATATATGGAGCCAATTAGCTTCCAAAATTATTTCACCACATCTCCAACATTTTGTTTCATTACTTTTATAAATAAAAGCAATTTTATGGTGTGTAATAAAACAAAAAAAAATCTATGTAGGAATTACCAAGTGAACAATTACAAATAAAGAGAAGGATGTAGTGTTTTTAACAGATTTTAGTAAGTTTTTTTTTCTGCTGAA
Source organism: Protopterus annectens (assembly GCF_019279795.1). Taxonomy (NCBI): domain Eukaryota; kingdom Metazoa; phylum Chordata; order Ceratodontiformes; family Protopteridae; genus Protopterus; species Protopterus annectens. The sequence continues at coordinate 72,184,370 of NC_056734.1, forward strand.
AAGGATTCCTTATTAACTTTTGTGGTATAATCCCAAAAGGCCATATCAAATAGCAAGAATTCAGCACATATGATCCTATATGTAGATATATATGATTTGTGTAGTGTCCAGCGAAGTAATACACACACATCTAGTCTGTGATTTCGGATTTGGGTTTGGCTGAGGAGTCGGTAAAGGAAGTATATACTGGTAGCCAGAAGGTAATCTGTACTGCTTTTCCCCTGTTTGATTTCTGCTTCTTTAGAACTTCAGAGTTTTTTTTGGTTGGGACAGTGAGAGTTTGGCATTGTATTTCCAAAAAGGTCTGCAGTTTGTTTTTAAACAAAGTTGTGCATTCCGTAAAGAGAACTTTATATCAGCTTGAGGAACATGGGATAGCCAGATGAATTTCTGCTTCAGAAAAGATAATACAACTAGATTTGTATTCTTTTTGTGTGTGGGAATATTTTGAGGAACAGATTTGTTGAGTGGATTTATTCATTCATTCATTTCATGTGCTTTCTGGATTGCAGAGTAATTGGTGTTTTTGTAAAAGTAACCTGCAGTTTGTAGGGCAGAAGTAGAGAGAGGTAGAGCATATCTGTTTTTTAACTTTGGAATTTTGAACAAAGCCAAAAGTGATGGGGGAGACAAAGGACCCAATTCAAGAATATATTTTAAATATTACTCCAGTTCACTTAAAAAGTTAATAGAACATGTTTTGCATCAGCATGTGTTTTCTGAACAACAAGTATGAAACTTTGTCTGGCATTACTGATTGTAATCTTCAGTAACTTAAGCCTGCAGTCTATATTTTAGCAGAGCTGGACAAGCTTCAGACACTTTCCATGGAAGAGCTGCACATCATAAATGGGCAGAGCACAGAAAGTAGCAATTTTGCATTAGGAGCATTATTGGAATAAAATCAAAGGGGGAATTAAGTTTTGTATGCAAAATTGTCATCAGTGTTATTCATAACCTATGGGAGCTCTAGCCAAGAATAGCCCTACATCTGTCCAGTATACCAAAGCCTTTTGTTCTTAGCATTGTACATCAGACTATGCTCCCCGTTTCACTGTAGGGTATAAAGGTGACGTTCATATAAACTACTTTGCCACTGGTCCAAACGCCATAATTAAACATTAATCTGAACGCTCTTCACTGTGTTCGTTATGCCAAGCCTATTTCAGATAGATACCCAGTTGGGGTTCCTTTTCTTTTATGTTGTATTTTGAGAATTCATGTCATTCGAGAAAGGGAAGTCAGTGTGGGAGGCATTTTTTTTTTTTTTTTTTTTTTGTCCGGGTTCTTCTCATGTCTACAGTCAGTGTTCTGTTTGTCAGGCATTTGTGCTGAAGACTCTGTGCAGCTGTGTGTCTTCACTTTCCATTTATCTTGAGCACCAACCTCTTATGTTGTTGGCCTGAGGTACCACCTACCCCAAGGAGTGCCTTTTAGGAAAAGGCTAAGAAGTAGAGGTTTGATACTGCTGCTATCTATCCTCATCTGGACAGCTCTCTTGAGTTGGCTGATACCTCTGAAGACTGCCTAGTGCCGATGTCTGTTCCCTCTGCCTCAACCCTGTTAGAGGCCAGCACAGAACCAGCTTCTTGCATGTCCTCCATGGATTTGCAAATGTCCACAGTGGATGTGGAGGGGGCACCATGACTGATCATATCTGGGGGCCTAGGGTAATTCACCAGATCTTAGGGAGGAAGTTCCCGAGTCGAGACAGGGTTCTGAACAACCAAGGTTGGTTAAAGCTGACGTCCCCCTTAAGAAGAGACGGAAGATTATGCATGTTTCCCCCATTCCCATGGATTTTCAGGAGGAGTGGCAGGATTTTACTTTGGGATTGTTTATTGCCGTGATTGCTTTGATGCCATCCTAGGGGGTTCTGTTCCTGTCCCTCCTTGGTCTTTTACCCCTAAATGAGCTAGGGAACCTGATTCCTGTGCTAAGGAATTGGACTCGGGTGTGGATTTCTTGGCCTACTCCTCCCAAATGTCAAAACGCACAAAACGAGCCAGCACAAAGGTTTAGGCAAGCAGAAAACTACTTTATTGTGGCATGCTGAAAAACAAAATAAAAAAACAGAAAAACTGCAAACCGGTTTCGGCCAATGTAATGGCCTTCTTCAGTGCAGAAAGAAAAAGTTAAAATGATGCATACTGGTGTTCCTTATATACTGAGAGATTTAAAGGGATATGTAACCAATACGGAAAAATTTTTTGTATGAACAATTCATAAAAACAGAAAATAGTGACAAAAATGAATATAATAATATTACATTAATATTGATCACATTAATCCCCAGTGGAATAGGGAAAATAAGCTCAGTTCAAACCCTAAAATACAATAGATGTATAAATATATAGTATCCGCATACAGCTTTATCCACATTCATTTAACCCAGGTTTGAACAAAGCACCCAGTTTTGTAATTCATAATGCTTCCATGTTATTGAGCTTTTCATGCCAGCCTGCCTTGGTCATCCTCAGCAGCTGAATCCTATCAATGATGGTAAATTGAAATTGGGCAGTTTGGTGAATCAAAGTATGCTTATATAGGGCATTTGTTAATTTTTTAGTTCTGATAGCACTGAGATGCTCACTTATGCGAAATCTTAGTGGACGAGAGGTTTGGCCAACATAAAATGAAGTACATGTACAGGTGGCCAAATATACCACCCAATCAGAACTACAATTACCAAAGATCCTAATGTTGAAAACTCGTGAAGTGTTGGCACTTGAGAATTCCTTCATTTTGCTCATATACCTGCATGCACTGCAGTGACCACAGGGAAAGGAACCAATGAGTGGATCCCCAAACAAGGTCATTTGTGTGGTTGTTGTAGAGTGAAATATTTTATGTGTGAAGTGTGAATTCAACGTCCTACCCCTACGGTATGAAAAAGAGCATGTCTCAGGTAATATGTCAGATAAAAACTCATGTGCTCTTAAAATACCCCAATGATTATCAACAATATTTCTAAATGAAGGGGTATTGTTGCCATAGGTAACTGTGAATCTGATAGGTTGTGCTTGGGAATGAATAAACGCCTCTTGTTCATGTTTGTATGTTAATAATTGGGACCGTGGCATATGTCTGACCTCCTGGATGGTTTTATGAAGTCGACATCTGTTATATCCCCTCTGAATAAATCTATCACAAAGATCTTGTTCACATTCTGCATGAGATTTAGTAGAGGAACAAATACGTTTCATACGTATGAATTGTGACTTGGGAATGTTGTTGATAATGTGGCAGGGATGATTACTAGAGGCATGTAAAAGGGAATTATACTGTGGAAACTTTGTGTACACTCGTCGCCAGAGTATGATCATGTTGTCTGGTAACCTTGACATCCAAGAAAACAATTTCATGGTGTTGAGTCTCCAGAGTGAACTTGATACCCCATACATTATTGTTCAAATATTGAACAAACTCTTTAGCCAAAAGTATATCTCCCCGCCACACCATCCAACATTCATCCAAGTATCGCCTCCAAATGTCTAGTTCTGCCAGAAATTTGTTGTTACCAATATCATAGATGTAAATTTTTTCAAAATAACCCATGAATAGGTCAGCATATGTCGGGGCAAAAGAAGCCCCCATGGCTGTTCCCCTGGTTTGCCAGTATATCTGACCATCAAAGAAAAAGACATTTTTAGTTGGTACATATTCAGTCATATTGATAAGAAAGTTATTAAATCCAGTAGAATAGAGCTTGGATTCTTCTAACCAAAATGCTATAGCTGATAACCCAGCCTGGTGTGGGATACTAGTATATAAGGAGGCGACATCCAGTGTGCAGAGCCACCAATCCGATTCCAACTGAGTATCATGAAGAATGTTCAGAAATTCAGTTGTGTCCTGAAGCCTGGACCTGACCATAGACAATAATGGTTTGAGATAATATGCAAGAAAAACAGACAGGGGCTTGGTTAGAGAGCCTCTGCCAGAAAGAATAGGTCGGCCCGGAGGACACGTAGGATGTTTATGTATTTTTGGCAACAAATACAAATATTGGGGAATAGGATTGGTGACCTTAAGCTGTTTATATGTGCGTTGGTCTATATAACCCCTTCTTCAGTGGCCATATCCAGGAAAGAGTCAATTAGTGATTTGAAATTAGGTGTCTGGTCTATTACCATATGCATATAGAACCTAGCATCAGATAACTGTTTGTAAGCTTTGGCAATATACATAACCCGATCCATAACCACAATACCACCCCCTTTGTCTGCTGGCAAAATGGTGATGTCATGATTGGAACTAAGTTCCTGTAACCCCTTGCGCTCCAAAGGGGTCAAATTATATTTGGTAGGCTGATATCCAAGTGAAAAATGTAGATCTTTGAGCACACACTCCCTGAATATGGCCACATGCTTATCCATGGGTGGTTGGAATGTCGATTTCCCAAAATGAAAACCAGATGAACTTTGAGAGAGATCACAATCTGCAAAAAATATTTTGAGATTAATCAATCAACAAAATTAATTTAATTCATTAACAAAAGTCTGTTCCGAGACAAAAGAGGAAGGCACAAAATTCAAACCCTTGTTAAGAACTTTATTTTGGTCAGAGGATAATTCAAAGGAAGATATATTGTGCACATTATCAATTATTTGACTATCTTCTGTAGTAGCTGTTGCAAACTGTAAGCCCCTTCCCCTATGTTTCCTGCCCCCCCTCCGTTTCCTATATCTAAAGGGTCTGATGAAGGTTTGCGTTTGGTTACTGGGGACCCCTGATTGGAAGGGCATTCAGGATCCGTGGCTGAGGATGTATCCTCATCTGTAACACTACTAGTAGAGAAAGTATTTTTCTTCAATATTGATCTCGGCCTCTTTTTCTTGTTTATTCTACTGGATGTATCAAAAAATCTTACATTTCCCTGAACCATGAATGGTTTACCATTTTCATAATCGGTCAGATCACGCTGAAACTTCTGCATTTTCTTTTTAAGTAACTGTGTCTCCAAATTGGCAAGTTGCTTGGCTAATTCCCTGACATGATTATGATAAAACTCCTCATGTTCAAAAGCTTGAGCTTCCATACAATTATTATATACCTCAGTTGTCTGTTGCTCCACCATACATTCATAGTATGAAACTAATGCATCTACAAATAACATGGATGCATCATGTTGGGTCTTAGCCCAATCTTTGGTTAGTTGCTCATCAACCAAACTGACTAACGGTTGAATTCGGATTCTGAGTTCCCGAGAGGTTATATTTTTGAGCGTGTAAGCTTTAAAGAGCTTCAAGTGCCAAACATTGGCTCTTAGGGCCCTCATGTTTTTAGTTATTTTGTGGAACAGATTGCCACATATATACTTGATATCCCCTGCCTGTGTATTGGGGTTCCCAGAATCAGCAAAGTTTAAGCCAAAAGCTTCCAAATTATCTTTGTCCGCTGCTAGCCCCTGCAATATCCCTCTGAGGTCCATGTTATTGTTCATATAGCAAAAATTAGCAGATCTAAAGGGGCAATAACAGAAGATATGTCTTAAATGTCAGAATAAGTAACCACATCCAAATTGGATAAACACAAAAAGATCTATATAGGCAAAAATACCCCCAAATGGATAAATATGTTTGAATTCAATCTGTATATTATAACAAAAATGCACAAATACTTTTTATTCAGGGTCGCATAGGTTCATACCAAACAATAGAGTGTTAACTCAAAAAAGGCCTAAACAGCTTCGGTACCAGAAAATAACAGGCAATCACTATATTAATTTGAATAACTATTATAAATCACACTGGCAGCCGACATTTGTCTCAGCCGCTAATCAATAATATAGGTGCCAACTCATGTGTAAATAACACCATCAGAACAATGGCCCATAGTTCTCAAAAACAAGTTCCTGCAAACTTCTCTACTAAGCCAATATGCGATCGACATTTGTCTCTACCACTTTATTTTAGTTGCCATAAAATGACAAAAGTCAATTATGGATGAAAAAACCTAATTCAACTTGAAACAAACCTAATTCAACTTGAAACAAAAGATGGATGTATTAAAAAAGGAATGGTAGTCATTATAAACCACATGTTGCAAGACCCATTATTGTATTAGAAACTGGTATATGTAGTTAGAAAATAGTCAACATGCGTCTCTACCATATAGCAATCGAACTGTGGCCAAAGACCAAAATACCATGATAGTTATAGAAAATGTCAAATTGTGGATCCTGTATAGAGAGGCACCGAAACTGGTTGAATAGAGCCTTGGTAGTAACATAAAAATAAAAGATAAATGCTTTAGACAAATATAGATGCCATCTATCACTCTCCTGTGTCAAGTACAAACCATGTAATTCTGAATAAAAAGATATGCAAAAAAAGGAAAAATTATATAAATGTAAATATGTTAGTTCAAAATTCAAATATACCAGTAAGAGGTATAGTGCCAAGCGAACCCATAAAGATTCAGAATAAATGTAAATGTTGTATTAGATTCCCTGGAATCAATCTGACAAATGGCTTGAAACAGCCAAGATGTAATCCCTAACTAAAATATAATTGACACAGTAATGTAATCCTTGTAAACAGCTATATACTGTAGAATAAATCTAAGCATAATGTGTAAAAAAAAAAAAAAAAAAAAAAAAAAAGCATACAAATTATGATTACAATAGCACAAAAATTATGATAAAATATTGATAGTAAGCATTTTCCCATGCACAATCCCAATCAGTAGAAAACGGATGTACAACCCACAGAAATAGTCATTCATTAAATTCGAGCTTCAATGTCCATTTCACTGTTCAAATCACGAACATAAATCCAAATCCAACACCAAAATGGTCGATAAGCCTTCGGATGAATAAATTAGATGGTCCCAGTCATATGAAATCGCAAAAAATGGTGTTTAGTGAAGAAAAGTAACCCAACACGACATAGAGAAATTCAAAATGGCGTCTGGCGTCGTTTGTATATATAATATAATATACATGCCCCAAAAGGTGAATATAGCTCTAGTAAACCACAAAAAGTCAAGCCAGGTCACATCAAGAATAAATGTAAAAATAAGTCGCCTATTAAGGCAAACGAAAAACCAGCTTCCCCGAAGAGAATTCAGAGTGAATCCGACGAATCCAACGAAATGGCACCATTAACTAACAGTATTGGAAAAAGATTCACCTTCATAAGCCCAAACTTGCAAGTAATCAAATAATCCAATAAACATGGAAACTGCATAAAGAAATCAACGATATGTATCCAGCCACAAATCTTGCTGTCATTCCAGCCAGGCGTCCCCAGCGTGTGGAGAGACAATATGGAGCAAACCAAAGAAGACGCAAGGTAGATCCAGTGCAAGGCTCAAACCAAAATGTCAAAACGCACAAAACGAGCCAGCACAAAGGTTTAGGCAAGCAAAAAACTACTTTATTGTGGCATGTTGAAAAACAAAATAAAAAAGAAAAACTGCAAACCGGTTTTGGCCAATGTAATGGCCTTCGTCAGTGCAGAAAGAAAAAGTTAAAATGATGCATACTGATGTTCCTTATATACTGAGAGATTTAAAGGGATATGTAACCAATGAGGAAAAATTTTTTGTATGACCAATTCATAAAAACAGAAAATACTGACAAAAATGAATATAATAATATTACATTACACTACTCCCAAATGCCATCACATTTGATTATGGCTCAGTAGGATGAGTCCTTAAGTCACGACTCCCGTTTGGAAGAATTGTCCTTTGAGGATACAGTGAGACTGTTCCCAAGTTTGACATCCAGAAATGGCATTGTGAGGAGTTGTAGATGGACTCCTTTAAGCCTTCTGCTATTCCCTATTTTTGCTGCTCTCCTGGATACTTTTATCAACTGCTTCCTTGGCTGTTCCTGATTCCCAGCCTCCTGCCCCCTAAGAAGCCTGCCCATTTTTATAAGGTGCTAGAGGCATTCAGGTTTCTTTATAAGTGGCCTTCTTCTGAACCTGCTCTGGTCTCTGTCTCTGCTGATAAGCCTTCCCCGCTTCTTCCCTGGGACAAAGACAATCAAGCTATGGAGAGACTAGGTAAGAAGGTCGGTCCTGCCACCCTAGAGTTTCATGCCATATGCTAAAGTTACATGACCAGGTATATTTTATCCCCTTTATCTCAATTTGCAGGGATTCTGTCTGACATGCCTGATTCTGAATCTAAGTCCTCTGCTCGATCTTTGGTGGGATCCACATCTCAGGTTGCTTGTCATTCCATCCAGTGTAGCTACCATGCTGCTGATGCCTTCCCTGGAGCTGCTGCAGTAGGCTGTGTCATGAGATACTATTCTTGGCTTCGTCTCCAGGCCTTGCTTGATGATATTAAGACTAAGCTTCTTGATGCTCCTTTAGGTAATCAAAATCATTTTGGTAGTCCAGTGGCTGATTTATTTCAAGGCAAGGCATGAAGGATCTTAAGTAAATTTTTGTCTGTCCCATTCCTAAGTTTCAGAGGAATTGTCTTCCTAAAACTGCTTTTGTTTATAGACAGCCTCATTAGCCCTCCAAAAGTAAGAAAGTTCCTAAGCATGTTTTTTTTCTGACAAACCAACTCAGACACCTAGACCTCAAAAACCTTATTTTTCAGGACAAATCTGCCTCCATCTGACATCCTTTCCCCTCAGCCAGGTTCCCATATCTCTCAGACTTTCTCTGTTACTCCCCATTTGGCAACAGATTATTTCAGACTTGGGTTCTGTTAATAATCTGTCAAGGCTACTTCATGGTTTGGAAGCCACATCCCTTTCTTTTTGGGCATTCCTTAACCCCCTTCAGATCAGCTTCCTCATTTTTCAGGGGTTCTGCAGGGTCTACTGGATCAGGGCACTATCCAGCCCATTCCAGAGGCCCTAAGAAGGTACGCGTTTTTATTCCAGGATGTTTCTGGTCCCTAGAAAAGGAGTCCTGGAAGCATTTTCTAGAACTTTCCTTTTTTGAATACTTTTCTCAAGGTCCCCACCTTCAGGATGCTTTCCCTCCAGCCACCGTTTCCCTTCTTGCTACCTCAGGCCTTTCTAGTTTCCCTGGATCTGAAGGATGTCTATCTTCATATTCCTATTCACCATTTATTCAGGAAGTATTTACAGTTCTGTTTCTTCCTCTTACTTTCACTTTTCTGCTTTGCCGTTTGGTCTTTCCACAGCCCTAAGGATATTCACCAGTTGCCAGGCTCCAGTCATTGTTTTCTGCAGGCTTCAATGTGTACAAGTATTTCTTTATCTAGATCTGCTCATTCAGGCTCTCCCTCCTTCCAGACTCCTGCAGGACCTGCACTTGACCAGACTCTTGTTGCAAAGTCTAGATTTCACCACCAATCACTAGAAGTCTGTCCTATCCCCCTCTCAGGCTCGCATTTTTCTGAGGTGCAGGATCCAATCTGTTCCTATGCTGACCTCTGTGGTAGCTCCCAAGGTGACTTTCCTGCCTTCTGTTCTGTCTGAGGAGCCTTTACACACACTTCATTTAAGGGGTGTTGGTCTTTTTCAGGCAGTATGGGGGTTCAGGGTCTTTGGCTTCCTCATCATCGACTGAAATAGCACGCACATCAAAGAGATGCAGGAACCTATATTTGCTTTCCTGGCCTTCCACTCCTTTTGATCCCCAGGGCCTTTAAAGGTCTGTAGAGGCAACACCACCATCATGTGGTACATAAACAATCAGGGGGCACATGGTTTTATCTTCCATGCAGACTAGCCCTTCAGGTCTGGGCTGTAACTATCCAACTGCAGATTTCTGTTTAGGCAGAAAACCCCAAAACACACACTACACACAATGACACAAACACAAGTGTCCGACCATCAAAGCTCATAAGGCATCGCACATCCACTCCAAATATCTTAGTCGTAGGAGCCTCTATAGTGAGACACACAGACATCCTCCTCACCAAGCTGAATAACGAGAGAGTCACTGTTAGCTGTCTTTCTGGTGCCAGGATTCATCAGATTACACAGGCACTCAAGTCTCTCAACAAGTACTGTCGTGATTTGGTCATAGTACATGTTGGTGTGAACGACTTAAGACTTGCCTTCCTGGACTACATAATGAGAGACATGATTGAGCTGTCTGTGTCACAGCCAGGTATGTACCCTTGCCTAGGATGATACCACAATATAAACAGAAAATTATTGACTTCAATACTTGGCTTAGTTTCTGGTGTCATTCTAAGGGGGATCCAGTGTGTCAGCCTGGAATTAACATGATCGATGGACCTCTATGCTTTGCTAGAGATGGTCTTCATCTGTCATTCCTGGGATTTCGGCTACTGTCAAAGGCTCTTGCTCATCCCATAGTGCCTTTTTAGGCAGTGTCACAAGGACAAAATTCCCAACATAAAAATGTCATCAAAAAAAACATCATCAAGGTTATGCTGCTAAATGTTAGGAGTCTTAGCATGAAACTGCACTCACTGGAAGCAGTCTTCACCTTGGAAGATGCTAACATCTGTGCAGTCACAGAGACCTGATTCAAGGCAGTGGAGAGCACCACAGCCATACTAGGTTATACCTCCTACCACACATTTAGATCACGAATGGAAGGTGTGAAAACTAAAGGAGGTGGTGTATCAATATTCTTTAAAGATAAATACACCTCCAGATTGGTTAAACAGTATGATTCCCTGGAGACAATTTCAGGTGTAACTAACTTTTGGTAGGACACCTATTCAAGTCATTGCCAGCTACAGGACCCCCTCCGTGAATCAAGGCACCCACTTTGCCTACTTGAGTCTACTGAAATCCCTCAAGATCCATCCAAGCATCATGGTTCTGGGTGATTTTAAGTACCCATTCATTGACTTGGTAAATTACTCGTGCTCACACTCACTTGCCCAAAGATTTCTCAAGTTCATTAACTTCAACATCCTGGACCCAGCTGGTGGACACCCCATCTAGGGGCACCAACATCTTGGAACTGATGCATACTAATATGGGGGACCACTGTAGCCTCCCCCACTGTGAGGTCTTCCATTGTCAGATCTGACCACAGATCAGTTTCATGTGAAGTAACCATCACACCAGACCCCCACCCCCTTTAGCAGATTATATCCTTCTAAGGGATGGTATAAATAGCTTCACTGCACCACCCCCCAGATGTAACTGACAACTATGCAAGTCCTACACCAATGCTTTTGCAAACACCTGTATAACTACATTGACACAGCCATATCTGATGGGACCAAAACAAGCTCTTCAAGGAAGAGCAAACTTGCCTGGTGGACAACTGCCATTAAAAGGTTTTACAATAAGAGGAAGAAATTGTTGTCCAAAAGTAAGTGGGAGCGTGCCTTAAACTGGAAGCAGTCCCTCCTCAGCTTAACTCGGTACCATCCAAGTGACTCCTCCAGGCTCATCTGCAGTTAACTCCTACTGATGCCTCTAGGTGACAAATATTGCTTGTTCATATTTGCATCAGTAATTCCAAAACCACACTATGTACAAGGTTTTAAAGATTTCATCTTAAAGCTTACACATTGGCAAACTCAACTGCATTAATATTTGACCTCTTGTCTAGTGCATATTAATATCTAATGCATATTAACTCTTGTTTTTATAATATTTTTATAATATTTTATTTCATTTTTATTTTACATTTGTTGACTGGGATAGTCCATCTGGGTGTGAGCCCATTTTCAGCGAAGGCCTGGGTTGAAAAGCTCCAATAAAAATAAGAATAGCAAGGATAGGCACAGTGTAGATTTTATATAGAATTTTACAGAAATATTTAGAGACAACAAGAAGTACATTAAACAATAGGCACATCTGTGTAAAAAAGAAAGTTATTACAATTATATATTTGAGTCATGTTTGTGTGTGTGTGTGTGTATATATATATATATATATATATATATATATATATATATATATATATGTTGTGTCTTTTGGCTTTTCCCGGTTAGGGGTTGCCACAGCAGAACTCTGGTCCGCTGATGATTGGTAGTTGATTTTTACGTGCCGAGTTACCAGCCCTGACACACAACTTTCACCGAAGGTACGCCCATTCACACATGTCTTCACGCAGAAGATGCTCTAGCTGAGAATCGAACTGGACAGCGTCTTACTGTGAGGCGACAACGCTACCGCAGCACCACCACCGCGGAGATATATATATATATATATATATATATATATATATATATATATAATTTTTTTTTTGAGAGGAGTAGTACATCTTTAGTTATGCATCTGAGTACACTTTAATATGTATACATATGTATACCCTTACAAAAAGAGAAATTATCAAATTGTCACTTTATTGTAGATAGCTGGTAGGTGCTGTTAACTCTGCTGATAAATGTAAATGGGGGTAGAATAATGGGTAATGGAAGAATGGGAGTGCGGTATAGGTGTTGGACTATAAAAATGTATGGATGATATTTGATGTGGGCTTGTGTGGTATTAGCCTGGATTGGTGCAGGAGCAGGGCCAGTTGTTGGGGAGGTGATCCTTGCAGAGTTTTGAATTGGTGTAGGTTGGTAGTGTTCAGGATGTGTTGGGATTTGAGTTCCAAAGTTTAGAAATGTGTTGAGAGTAGAGGGCATCCCCGGCTTTGTTGTTGCTTTTGGATACTTTGTGTGAGGATTGGAGTTGTCGAGTGTTGGCATATGGCTGGAGCATTTGTTGTAGGGCTGTGGTTCTGTTTGGTTGGTATATTAGTTGGTGGGTGAAGACAAGTTGGATATAGGTTAGTTGTTGTAGGAGTTCTAGCCATTTTTTTTTTCTCAAAACTTTTTTTTTTATTTTTCAAACAAATTTGAATGAATTCCATAGTATTTATACAGAACATCTTGACTGCATACACTATTTACATTAGCCTGACACACAAACAGATCTTAATGTATACAGTTACTTTATAAGTATGTCCAATCCATTATCAGTGTCTGATTACTTATTGTAAAGTGTCAGTCAACGATAAAACTTTTCCTCAAGGGTTGTTGATAAATGGCTTTGGACAAATTCTTAGTTCTTTAATTTTAATTTCCAGTAATGCTATGGTCTTCAGTAGGATGTAGAAGTCTTCCAAAGTTGGTATTGTGTTTGTATTCCATCTTCTTGTTGTACACTTCCTTGAAATTGCAATTATAGTCCATACTTAGATACATGTTTGACCTACTCAAATGAGGACCTTCGTTCACATTTAATAATACAAGAGCTTTAGTTAAATAAAATGATTAATTAAATAAAGCTTGTAGAAAGTTACTAATACCATTCCAAAATGGCTTAATTTTAACACAATCAAAGAAAATGTGGTTCCAATCTACATTGTGTACTTGCTCACATCTCCAACATATTCCTTTTATGGAAGAACTAATTTTACTGTCTGGCTGGGGTTAAGAATGCTCTGTGCAAGCATTTCCAATTAAAAACTTTCCAGTATTGTGTAAAGGATGTATAGATGTTATATATTTCCAATATGAGGTTTTGGGTGTTGTTTTATAGTTTATCAATATTTTGTAAAATTTTGAAATACTGTTTTCCATGTCAGAGTCATATATGATTTCATATATGTATTTCATAAACTTAGGTATTTCTTTAAATGAAGAATTGTTGATTATTCTACTTAAATCTTGCGAATATGACGGAATACTCTGTAAAATAGCCAGTCCCTGTTGTGGAATGTTGAATGTTGTTTTTATTGCTTGCATATCTAAAACCTTTAGTTCTTTGATACATTGGAGCCAACAAACAAATCCTTTCTGTTGCCAGGAATTAATAATTTCTCTATATATTTTATGTGGAAAGTTCTTTGCGACTATAAATGGTGGTAAAAGATCAAACCAGAATTGCATTAATAATTTTCCTAAATAAGTCAATGTAATAATCATATGAGTTTTAGTGGGTTTAGTTATGTTATATTGCATACTAATATATATGTGCGTTGGCAAATTGTTATCTGTTTGAAATTCTTTTTGTAAATCAAATTTATAGATATTACATTCTTTCCAATTTGCAGAGTAATTTGGACTTGTCCAATCCGAGATGGTTTTAGATATTGATGCTTTTATATATGTTTCTGTATCAAGAAAGATTAATCCTCCCTGTTTCCATGGTCTGATATATATTAAAGCTATTCTGATTCTTTTGGGAAACCATGAACATTTTTTTAGGCATGAGTTTATTTCTTTAAGTATATTCCTTTCTGGTAACAGTTGTATTGCCTAGGCTATATATATAGGATCTTGGGTAGTAAAACAATTTTTATTAACTGTAGCGTATCCATTTTTCCACAGAGATTTTAATTGTATTGATATTATTGTAGTTTTTATTGCATAACTCAATTCCTAGATATTTTAAGGTAGATTCTTGTTTCCCTATGATGTGATCTCCCTTAGCCTGCAGTTCATGTTTTTAATTAAAAATAAAATTTTAATTTATTGAAATGGAGTCCTGAAGTCATGTGAAATTTGTCAATTAATATATCTAATTCTTCTAAAGTCTCTTTTGTATTGGATAATGTTAGTAATATGCCATCAGCAAATAGCATTACTTTAGAATTGTATTGTTCATAAACATCTATTTCTTTGATTTTAATATTGTTACAAATTGAGTCTGCCAATATTTCAATACCCAGAGCAAACTGAATCGGTCACATGGGACATCCTTGTTTAGTGCCTTTTGTTATATGTATAGATTCAGCTATGTTATGGGTTGGAGACAGAGGCATTGACAAAAAGGCAGGAGTTTGAGCTGGATGTGACAGAGTTAAAGATGTTAAGATTTGCAGTGTGGGTGACTAGGGTGGACAGGATTAGGAATAAGTATATTAGAGGGTCGGCCCAGGTTGGAAGGTTTGGAGACCAAGCCAGAGAGGCAAGATTACGTTGGTTTGGACATGTGCTGAGGAGGGATGCTGAGTATATTGGGAAAAAGATGCTAAGGATGACGCTACCAGGTAACAGGAAAAGAAGAAGGCCTAAGATAAGGTTTATGGATCTGGTGAGAGAGGACATGCAGGTGGTTGGTGTGACAGAGAAAGCTGCAGAGGACAGGGAGAAATGGAAATAGATGATCTGCTGTGGCGACCACTAATGGGAACAGCCGAAAGATGATGATAGATTCAAAGGTAAAAGTACCTAACTTGACATGTGCTAAATTATTTATATATATATATATATATATATATATATATATATATATATATATATATATATTCTTTAGGAGATAAACAAAGGATGCAGGAAATTCATATAGCATTAGGATTTTGAATAAATAGTCCCAATTTAGGGAATCAAAGGCTTTCTCTATAACTAAGCCAATTATGAGTGTTTCTTTATCTTCTTAGCATAATCTATGAGAGAAATTCTCCTTTTAATATTGCCATGTGTGCGTCTGTGATATATAAATCCAGTTTGATCATTATTTATTGTTTTGGATAGTGGTATTTTTATTCTGTTAATATTGTCATAAATATCTTAGTCATTATTTAATAATGATATAGGTCTATATGAGGTACAGAAGTTGGGGGATTTGTTTTCCTTTAGTATTGGTGTGATTAAGGAATATCTGCAAGAGGATGGTATTAAAGCTTGTGGCTGAATTTCTAATAGAGCTTTATAGAAGAGGGATAGTATCTTTGAAAAAAAAGTTTATATATTTCCATAATTATACCATCTATCCCTGGAGCTTTATTAGTTTTGTTCTCTTTTATTGTATCTGCAATTTCTTTGTAGGATATGGATGCTTGCCGATCTAGTTTTAATTTTTCTGGTATTTTTTTATATTAGAATATTTTTCATCTAGATTTAATTGAGCGATAGGTATATTTTCGTTTTGGATCATTTTGGAAATGTTCCATATAGTGATTTCTATAGGCATCAAGAATGTCACCTATATTAGATACATTTTTTCCTTTCTTTTCATGGAAGATAATTTTAATGTTATTAGCTTTTGTGTTTTGATTCTTGTGGATAAATTTGATACATATATGGGAGAAGTGGCCAAGGTATTACTTTTTAGTTTTTCTAAAGCTAAACTACTTTTGTGTTAGAATTTTGTTGTATTTAAGACTTCTTTCTTTTGCATCTCCAAATGGTTTTGATTCTTTTCAGCTTTTACTGACAAAAGTTTGGATTGTAGATCTAATAATTCAGAATCCCATTCTCTGATTTTTTTTTTTATACCAAGTTAGGGTTTTACCATATGTGTAAGATTTTAATGAGTCCCATATCATTATTTTATTTATCTCTGTGGTGTAATTAATATCTAAGAAGAACTGTAATTCAGATAATAACCAGGGTTTGAACTCTTTAATTTTAGTTGTATGTGCTGGAATTATGGAGTTAGATTAATGGTTTGTACCCATTTTAAATTTTTAGTATCAATGAATTGTGGTCTGAAAAGGGACAGGGAGTGATTGAGAAATTAATGATTTTAGAGAGTAAGCCATGGCCAGCAAATATTTTATCTATTCTAGTTTGGGTACCAAATCTGTATCTTGATAGGAAAACAAAGATTCATCATCTTTAAATTTGAAAGTATCTACAAGATGAAAAGATTCTTCCCACTTGTTTAAAGCTTTGGATACAGCAGATGTATGCAGCTGCCTTTTATTTGTACTTTCAGAAATATCAAACGTACAGTTAAAATCTCCTCCTAATATTAAGTTGCCTTTATAATTATTGGAAATGAAATCCAAGTGTTTAACAGTTACTGTTCCAATACCTGGGAACTAGTATAGATTGGCTAGGGTCCATATTCTGTTATATTTAACTGTTACTAATGCCATAAGGCCTTCTTTATCTTCATACTTATTAATGATTTCTGGGTTAATCACGTTTGTTTTCCATAAAATTGTTACCCCTTTTGTCTCTGTCTTATAAGTGGATTGCGCCAATTTCATATATTCCTTAGGATTCCATTTGTAATTTGTTTTGAAATGGGTTTCTTGAAGGAAGACAATTTGTGCTTTGTTCAGTTTTAAATATTTCAGTAGATTTAATCTCTTGCTAAGATTGTTTAAGCCTTTGGTATTTAAAGATAAAGTTAAATCCATCTTAGGTTATTTAGACTATGTATTTTTGTTTTATTGTGACTATTAAAACTCTTTCCTCTGATAACTATAAAGTATGTTTGAGCTTTTAATGGAAGTTATCAATTTTATATTTGGAGTGTTTACCAATAAAGTAATGTTTTGGTCAGGCATACTAAAATGTTTTTGTGAAATAAATTTTAATTACTAAATGTTAACTAAATAAGATCTGCACTAGCTATGGAATGAAAATCATTTCTAATCTGATGGATAAACCGAAGTACATAACATTATCACTCATACCTTGACAATCCAGACCATCTGAGCTTCATAAATTGAATTATCATATGGAGAATATTTGTAATAGGAATAAGCAATATTTGTATTATTTTGAACAGATGTAGTACTGTTGTAGATTAGACAGAATTCTAATACAATATAAATGTCTACTTATTGTATAAGCAATTAATATTTACACAAAAGAAAGGTGAGAAGCAATTCAATCATAGTAAAATAGGATGTATCCTATATAAAACCTCCGTAAAAGATTATACCACACAGTTGTTTAACATATTCACCGTTATTGATGAAGTCTTTCAAAACATATTACTTAATATAACTAGATGGTAATAATATTTATACCTAATGTTTATAATACAATGTATTTTACTGGATATAGCAGAAGTTATATTTCATTGTTTGCCAGCATTTAAGTAATCACTTTGTGTGCTGCTAACTTAAAAGTATCAAGTTTGTTTTATGTGAACATTGATGAAAGTTGGTGCATTTTAATTATCAGTGCATCCCGCTTCCCCCATTTCCTACACAAGGATTTTATGTCGTTTCTTATAAAATGAGTGAAATTATAGGTTAGAAACAACAAATTCGCTTAATGTGATTAATGATTACAAGTTTCCTTTCCATATTCATAAATTGCCATTTTATGGCATATACTGAAAGTTTTTAGATTTAAATGGCAACATTCTATTTTGTACAATAAGCAGAAGTCGATTGAGTGATTATTGTCAATACCATTTGTTCAGAATGTGATTGTTACATTCTGTGGCATTCCTAGATGTTCTTAGTGTTTCACTGTTGCAGTCATCACATTTGGGTTATCTGCTTGCAGTAGCCCTCATTATCAAAGTCTTGGGTCCTGCGTCGGTTGCTGTCTCATCTTCCATTACGTCAGGTTAGTCAGGGGTATAAAGCATGCAGCCAATGCCATTACTTCAGCCTTTCTTGCCGTGTGGTGCCCGAAGCAGAAGCAGTTTGCAAGTGCCTGTCGGCCAACTTCTAAAAATTTTCGTTTTCAAGTTTCAGAACCGAAGTCTTCAACTAAAGCTAAGTACCCCGTTAGGGAACTTTTTCTTGCTCTTAACCGATGTCATTAAAAGTCAATAATTGCATTTCTTGTGGAAAGCAAATACCTCACAAAGATTTTCATTCATACTCATATTCATGATCAGTACTTGTTCAGAACTTGTAAGCACTAAATAAGCTACTAATTACTACAGCACTCAACCTTCCTCATTACCTAGAGGAAAACAGTTTTGGTACTTACTTTCCTCACTTACTTAGAGAAAAACAGCTCTTGTACTCACTTTCCTCACTTATCTAGAGGAAAATAGTTTTTTTTTATTCTGGCATGTCCAAGGGTCAGCTCCCAGTGTTCTCTCCTATCTGATGAATATGGGCATCTTGGGGCAATGTAGAAATTGCCTCATGTACACAGACAACCCTCTCCTTCTACCACCCAACACTACAACCTGTGAGAGATGCACTTATCTAGCCAAACTGGAGGTAAAGCTCTCTCTAATCAAGACTGAACTTGACAGTCAAGAGGATAAGGTAAACACTTGCACCACACCACACTCATCTCATAGTCTCACTAAATCTACACCACCAAAATCCACACAAACACAAAAGCATTCACGGAGGCTCTCAATAATAATCTGCTCAAGTAACGGAGACCTCCAAAGCAGAAATGCAAGCAACCTCCACCCCCCCAACACAACCCAAATGGCACATAGCCCGCAGACTGTGTGCCACTCAACCACAGCCAATAAGGCAAAACAACGTACCCAACACACTAGTCATAGGTGACTCTATAGTCAGGCACACTGATGTCCCACTCACCAGGCTAAACAAGGCGAAGATTACTGTCAGCTGCCTGTTGGGTGCCAGGATCCACCACATAACCCACGCACTCAGATCACTCCACAACAAGTACAAATATGACTCTGTCATTGTCCATGTCTGTGTGAACGACCTGAGATGTACCTCCCTGGACTACATGAAGAGAGACATGGAAGAGCTCTCCGATCTTTTAGCCCAGGCAGGTATGACCCTAGCCCTGAGTATCATTATGCCATCACCTAGAATGATGCTGCAGTACAAGGACAAAATGATTGACTTCAACAATTGGCTAAGCTTCTGGTGCCATTCTAAAGTAAATCCAGTATCTGTCTGCCTGGGATGACATGGTCGACAGACCACGATGTTTTGCCAGAGATGGCCTGCACCTGTCACCCCTGGGATTCTGGATACTGGCTAAGGTTCTTGCCGCCCCTATAGTGCCTTTTTTAGGCAAGGTTCAAATGACAAATTCACCACCGTAAAAGGAACAGGCAAGCAAAAACTGAGGGTGATGCTACTTAATGCTAGAAGTCTAAATCTCAAAATGCACTCACTCGAGGCACTCCTTAAAATGGAGAACATAGATATCTGTGCAGTGACTGAGACCTGGTTCAAGGCTCCAGAGAGCACCCCTGCACTACCAGGCTATAACTCATACCACACTTTTCAGTCATGTAACCTGGACCGGAACAGCAAAGGTGGAGGTGTGTCCATATTCATTAAGGATATCCACACCTCCAGGCTAGTTGCTCAGCATAATGTAGCCGAGGTTATCCAAGTGCAACTAACTCTGGGCAAAACTGCAATCCAAATTGTAGCTTGCTACAGATCACTCACCATGCCCCAGGATTCCCACTCCTCTTTTCTTGATGTACTGGAAAATATTAGGGTTCAACCAAACACCCTAATAATGGGCGATTTCAACTACCCCACCATTAACTGGGAAAACTACTCATGTACCAACTCCTTCGCTCAACGCTTTCTGGAATTCATAAACTCCTATGCCCTGGATCAACTTATCCACACCCCCACCAGGGGCAACAATATCCTAGATCTAGTCATTACCAATAAGAGTGACCAGTGTTCCACACCTGAAGTCAGTGCCTCATTGGTCCGATCCGACCATAATCTAATTACCCTAGATATCCACATCCTGCCTCCACCCCCATTAAGGAAACCGTGGTAAAACATTTCTCCAAAGCCAACTTCATGCTTCTTAAGACAGAAGTGGTGAACTTCATGACACCTATGCAGATGGACAATACAGTTACGACTACTGAATCCTACACAATTGCACTTTATAAGCACTTACATGAGTGCATGGATCGTGCTATCCCAAACAGAACCAAGATGCTATCCTCCAAAAAAAATGAAGCCAATCTGGTGGTCCCCTGGCCTAAACAAACTGTACAACAGAAGGAAGAAACTCTTGCAAAAGAGAGTAAAATCCCAGGAGTTGGAGGAGCTCCCTGGTCAGCCTCAGTAAGAAGCTGCGATCCCTGATAAAATCCTCCAAAGCTAGTTATGAAAACAAAATCGCCACTGATTCTAAAGACATCCACAGAGCATTCTATAGCTATGTCAAGAATCTCAATGGCAACACTCAGATCTGCTCTGAGTTACAGCACAATGGCACTAAATATACAGACCCAACTGATATTGCCACCATCCTGGCAGATAGGTTCAGTGCTAACTTTACCCCCCTCGCCCCCTAAAGAGCCCATCTCAATACTGGATGAATGCAAAGTTCCTTTAATCACAGCTGCACAGGTAAAAACCACACTCTCCAAAGCCCAAGAACACAACATCCCAGGCTGCGTTCTACACAAACTACAGAACGAACTGGCACCCCACCTAAGTACCATGTTCAATCATAGCCTCACCTCAGGCTTTGTGCCCACAAGGGGGGAGCCACCACGGACCCCGGGAACTACTGCCCCATTAGCCTGACGAGCCTGGTCTGCAAGGCCATGGAACATATCATCATGGAACTTATAAACAAAGACATTGGTGATCTCCAAATTCTGGATCCCACCCAGTTCGGGTTTGTAAAAGGCAGATCATGTCTCCTAAACCTGATAGACTTCTTTGAAGCAGTCACCAAAGCTGTAGACAAGGGTAAGGTGGTTCACACAGCCTATCTAGACCTTTCCAAGGCTTTCGACACCACCCCACACTCTGGAATTATAGATAAACTCACTAAACTAGGTATAAATCCCTATGTCACAAGATGGGTTGCCAACTGGCTCACTGACAGAACCCACACTGTGAAAGTATCATACTCCAAATCCGACTTCATACCAGTGACAAGTGGAGTACCACAGGGTTCAGTCCTGGGTCCTCTCCTGTTTTGTATCTACTTCTCTGAAGTACAGGCTAACACAGAAGGTCTTTGGCTAATGAAGTTCGCAGATGACTGCAAACTAGGAGCCATAATCGAAACTCCTAACTATGTAGACATCCTACAAAAGGGTCTCACTGAGACAGATGCCTTGTGTCAAAGCCATGGCCTTAAGCTCAATGCCAAAAAGTGCATTGTCCACCCCCTTTGGTAAAAACACTGTACCCATGAACTACAACATAGGCGGTAGTATACTTAACACTGAAAGTGTGATGAGACCTTGGGACACAGGTGGACAGTAGTCTCTCCTTTGATCACATTGCCACAGTAGTCAGGAAATCCTTCTATGTGGCACACCTCATTATAAAGGGTTTCTCATCCAGGAAAAAAAGAAGTCATTGTTCCCCTCTACTCATTACTCATTAGACCCATTATAGAGTACAACGCCCCTTTGGTATGTACCTCACAAGACACCAACAACTGGAAAGGCCGCAGAAATACCTCACAGAGGATTACTGGCCTCAAACAGATGCCCTACGCAGACTGTCTCAAACTCCAGCTTTACTCGTCGCATATCACCTACTCGGAGGTGATCTCTGCCTAACATACAATGCTATGTCAAACCCAGAGCTGTTGGACATGCCCCACTTAAAGAAATCCCAATCCCTGCGAGCTACGCACTCTAGGGACCTAAACCTTGTCACCACAATAAACAGAACATGCTAGAGGGATAGATTCCTGTCCCAGAGATTTCCCACACTCTGGAATAAACTACCTGTCTATATCAAACAAAGCTCTTCATTAACACTCTTCAAGAAAAATCTTGATTGGATGGGAAATAGGACATTCACCCCGGGGATCACCTCTGTGGCTCTGCTTGACAGTGGCACAGGAAAATAATTTTTTTGGGTGGCAAAAGCCAGGGTACCTTTTTGGCTGGGATTGTATAGGCCCCAGGACCGATAGCTTGGTACCTACCTATGACTCTATGAACCTATACTGTATTCCTTGCCTAGGCCCTGACCACAGCGTACCTCACTGTCAGTTTTGTGCCTTATTTAAGCAACAAACTATTCGTCATCTGTATATTCACGCTTCTACATATTGTGGTACTCTGTTCAATTGTCCAGATATATCTTCGGTAAGCCATCCGACTACCGACATTATGAAAAAATGCAACGATAAAGACAGACAGGCCGCCTAGGTCCAAAGCTGCCAACAATGCTTCTCCTAAGCCAGTCGCCAGTTCACCGGTACTCAGTGAGGCACTTTCGCAGCCCCTGATACCTGCTACTTCAGATTCGCAGGCCTCTACTGAGACCCATTCGGAGTCTGGTATGCCACAAGCTGCTTCAACTGTGGAACCTGTGGATGTCTATCTTGGATGGGTCCAGAGCCGCTGTGCTGGCAACAGCTTCTGAGGGTGTATTCAGGCTTACTGACTTGCATATTAAACCAATGCCATCTTCTTCAAGGCCTAAAACCTTAACTATGCCTAAAAAAATGGCGCCCAGACAGCATGGTCAGGCCTCTATGCCTAAGGAACAGATAAGAATGGCTGAAGACCTTATTACTTTAATCAGGGGAAGCCAGCCTTCCCCCTCTGAGACCTAGGACTGAATTTGCTTATGATACTTCTGACCAGGATTCTGAAATTTGTTTCCTCTGATGACCAGGATTTACCCTTATTTACCTATGAGGATTCTGATGCAGAGGACTCTGTACCCCCCCCAGAGGATTTCTCTTGTGGTGAAACCCTGCATACTCTCAGGGAGCACTTTCGCTGGGAAAGCCAGGATTACTCTGATTCTAAAAAGAGGCTTTGGGATTTCTTACTCCTGCCCCAGCACAGGCCTTTAGCTATCCCTCCTGTACTAGACATAGTTGATGATGCCTTTTCTGAATCTAGCTTGGCCCCTGACTCTCTACCTCCTGCTCCCAGAAAACCTGATAGATATTACATGGTTCCTGACTCTGACAAGTTCCTTTTTAAAAATCCTTCTGCAGATCCTGAGACCATTTCACAGGGACCTAAGGGCATTAAGGCTACTACTGCCAAAAATCCTACCCCCTCTGATAGAGACTCCAGGGCGCTGAATAGATGGGGTAAGAAAGTATACACTTCTGCAACTTTGGCCATTAGGGCCTTAAACTGCCAGTTTCATATGTGAAAGTATCAGCAGCATATTATTGGATTGCTTAAACAGAAAATGATGTTGATTCCTTATTGTGCTGAAAATAAGGATTTACAGGATTTAATGCATTGTGCTGAACAGGTTGGAAAGCATACTTTACAATGTGGTTTTGATTCACGAGAGGCATCTTGCAGGGCTGCTGTCACTGGGTCTGTACTTAAAAGGCATGCTTGGCTTAAGGAGCAGTCTTTGCCAGATCGTGTTAAAGCTAAATTGCTGGATGCTCCCTGAAATCAGGACCGCCTGTTTGGTAACAAAGCAGAAGTTGTTCTTAAAAAGATGGAGGAAAAAGCTATTTCTATGCAAACTGTTAAAGATTTCCTACAAGTACAGCCTCCAAGATTTAGTAGGCATTGATGTCTTTTCCTGCCTCTTCCAGGGTTTCTCAGTCCAAACCCAGAACCAGCAGAACACCCAGGCTTCAGTCCCAGGGTACGCACAGGGCTGAGCAGTGGGGCCTCCCACTTCCAAATCAGTGAGTAGTAAGACTCCCCCCTATGGTAAACTGTCTCAATGACTTAACTTTAAAACTTCCAAGCACTTCTCAACTGACTGCTCCTTTAAGGGGGAAAGATTGCTCTGCATGCAAAAAACTGGGAACTTATTACCCAGGACAAATGGGTTTGAAATATAGTTTCCCAAGGATACAGATTTCACTTCCACATGTTGCCAACCCCAAACGGTTGGCCAGATCTTCCCCCAAATCAGTGAGCAGAGGCTCAAAATTAAGTACTCTCTCTTAAGCATAAAGGCTATTCAGACTGTACCAGAAGAGGAAAAGGGACAATGTTTCTACTCAAGACTTTTCCTGGTACCCAGAAAAGACAACTCATGGTGTTCTATCCTGGACCTTTCTATATTAAACACATTTTGGTGATTCCAAAATTCAAGATGCTAACTCTTCACCAGTTACTTCCTATGCTAGGTAAAGATGCCTGGTTGGCAACACTGAATTTAGAGGAAGCCTATCTGCACATCCCAATCAGGGAATCTTGCAGAAGTTACCTACGCTTCAAAGCAGGCTACATGCACTATCAGTTCTCTGCACTGCCCTTTAGCTTATCTACTGCGCCCAGGGTATTCACAAAGTGCCTAGCTCCAGTCATTGCATTTTTCAGGCAAAGAAATATTCAAATATACCCATACCTGGACGATTGTCTAATTCAGGCAGAAAGCCAGGACATGCATCTGAATCATCTGGCATTTGTACAAAAGGTGCTAACTTGTCTGGGGTACACCGTAAACGAAAAGAAATCACATCTGGTACCCTGTCAACAAATTATATTCCTGGGAGCAAGCTTGAACACAACTTCCCAGATGGCTTTCCTCACGCCAGAGAAACAAATTAATTTGACAACTTACTTCAAACTAATGGCCACAAAAACCCTGCTATCTGCAAGGTAAATACTGCAAGCCTTGGGGTTCATGGCCTCCTGCATTCTACTAATTCCATATGCAAGACTGCAAATGAGGAAACTACAATGGTATCTAAAAAGACTATGGTGTGAACATTCTCAGGATCTAGAAGCAATGATCCCTATCATATCTTGCCTACAGTTAGAGTTCCTTTGGTGGGCAGAGGCCTGCCACCAAAACAAGGGACTACCATTCACTCTACCCCCTGCCGCCCAAACCTTAACAGACGCATCAGACTGTGCATGGGGAGCTCACCTGGCAGGGAAGTGCATTCAGGGCAAATGGAACCCAAGCCAAATGCACCTGCATATCAATCAGAAAGAAATGTTAGCTGTACAGAATGCTCTGACAGCCTTCAAGGACCACATTCTTCCAGGGCAATTAATGGTAAGGATGGACAACACCACTGTTGTGGTACATAAGCAGGGGGGTACCTATTCTTACCCCCTCTGCAGACTAACCATGGCTCTGTGGCACACAAACTTGAGCTTCCAAGTGCATCTACAGGCTGTTCCTGCCAGGGAAACTAAATACACTGGCAGACGAACTCGGCAGAAATCTCATGGACCCACACAAGTGGAAACTGGAACCAAAGATTTTCAACATGTTGATAAACAAATGGGGGAGCCCAGATATATAGACCTGTTTGCCTCCCCCCAGAACTACCAATTGGACAAATTCTGCACAAGGACTCCCCACAAACAAGCTTGGGAAGTGGATGCTCTGTCCTCCAGCTGGGAAAATCCATCAGTTTATGCCTTTCCTCCTCTGCCTCTCCTCTCCAAAGTACTACTCATAGGTTCATAGATTATAGATCTAAAGATCAAACGGGACAAACCAAGGACGATACTGATTGTACTGGACTGGCCATGCCAACACTGGTACCCCCTCTTGCTCAGTTTGTCATTGCTGGCTCCATGGCTCATGCCTCAGACCCCTACCCTGCTGTCACAGCAGGAGAGCCAGATTCTGCACCCTCAGCTTCAAACCCTGAACCTGGCAGCCTGGCTAATTACCTAATCTCTCCTTTACCATGCCTCCGTAAACAAGTGTTGGATGTCATTCTGGAGGCAAGGAGGACTAGTACTAAAAAATCTTATGCTGAAAAATGGAAAAGATTCTGTGCCTAGAACCAAACTCAAGGGATGGGCACAGCAGCACCCAATTTACCTCAGATTCTTCAATACTTAACTGAGATGCTTCACAAGGGCTTCTCTTCCCCCATCAAAATTCATGCCTCAGCCATTTCAGCTCATTACAACACAGAACCACCTCTCTTCTCTCATCCACTGCTCATGCAGTTCCTCAGAGGGGCCAAAAACTTAAGACCACCCAGGAGAGCCCCAGCTCCAGCCCGGAACATTAACTTTGTATTGGAAAAACTCACTCTTCCTCCCTTTGAGCCAGCTGCAAGTGCAGTTAAAATTTCTTTCTTGGAAAACGGCCTTCCTTTTAGCTATTACGTCAGCAAGAAGGGTATCTGAACTACAAGCCCTTATGGCAGTGGAGCCTTTCATCATATTTCGTGTGGACAGGGTGTCCCTTGGGACAAATCCCTCTTTCATGCTCAAGGTGGTATCCAGTGTGGCTCTTAATCAGTCCATTCATTTGCCAACCTTCTTTTCTAATCCACAGAACAAAGTGGAACGGATACTGCACTCCTTAGATGTGCACAGACAACTTAGATTTTACTTGGACAAGACAAAACCTCAAAGGAAATCTGAACAGCTGCTGTTGGCATTTGCTGCAGGGGCAGAGGGGAAGGCTATTTCAAAGAAAACCATTTTTAAATGGATAGGCCATTATATTCATTTCTGCTATAAGCACCATGGAAAACCTGTCCCACAGGATATTAGACCCCATTAAAGCAGGGCTGCATCTACCTCTACAGCCTTTCTCAGAGCTGTACCTACCAGGGACATCTTAGAAGCTGCTACCTTTTAGTTCTGTACATGCTTTCACCAAGCATTACCATTTGCCAATTTTTTTTTCTAAATCCTGAGCTGGCTTGTCTTGCAGGGCCTTATAGTGTGTCCTAATGCTATCTAAATTCCTCCTCCCATCCTTAGCTTTGGGAATCTACCCAAATGTGATGACTGCAACAGTAAAACAATGAAGAACATGGTGCAGTTGTGTACACTTACCATAAATGTAAATGTTAGAGTGTATTCACTGATGCAGTCCTGGTTACCCTCCCTCCAGCCCCCTGACTTCTTTTGGCTATATCTCTACTCTCCTTTACTATGCTTAAAAGCTTTTTGGTGTATTTGCTTTTTTGTTGGAGGTGTAACCTTGTATATTTATATTTAATTGCTTCCCATTAGGGGGACACCTGACATCTCTGGGGCAAGAAAAACTGACGTAATGGTGTCGGCTGCATGCTTTATACCCCTGACTACCTGACGTCACGAAAGATGAGATAGCAACTGACGCAGGACCCAAGACTTTGATAATCAGGCCGACTGAGGGCTACTGCAAGCAGATAGCCCAAATGTGATGACTGCAACAGTGAATAACACTCTAACATCTACATTTATGGTAAGTGTACACAACTGTACTTTCAGGCTTCTGTTTCCCATGAACAACTTTGTCAGTTTGATGTCATGTATAAAACATTAGTTACCTTGGTAACAGCTTAAGTATTATGTATGGTCAAAATGGGTTACAAAACCACAATTCAACTTATAACAATAATATGACTTGTTATGCACATTTACTTGTATGAGAAAATCATAATGCTTCCCTTGATGTTCAATATAGTTTGTCATTTATGACAAGTTAAAACAGTAATGTTGTACATAAGCCCATGTTATTAAACTGAGTGTCTGTTGTCAATTTAATACTATTTGTTCAGAATATGATTGTTACATTCTGTGACATTTCAAGTTCAGGCTTCTATTGTTTCTCTTGAACAACTTTGTCAGTTTGATGTCATGTATAAAACATTAGTTACCTTGGTAACCGCTTAAGTATATATGGTCAAGATGGGTTACAAAAACTACAATTAAAGTTAAAGCAATTACATGACTTGTTATGCACATTTACTTATATAAGAAAATCATCATGCTTCCCCTTGATGTTCAATGTAGTGTATGTCATTTATGACAAGTTGAGACAGTAGTGTTATACACAAGCCCATGTTATTAAATCCTGTCTTTAATATCTAAATTCAGCCGACTGCTTCATCTTGTATGACGATTTAATATTTTATGTCTAGATTTACTAAAATTATATTTTTTTGGCTGTTGCTTAGTTATTTGAGAGACCGCAAGCTGTAATGCTTATTAGCTACTTCCAAGCATGTTTATACAGTCCATAGAGTTTAAATTATGGGACCCTTCTAGTTTTTGTTATAAGCATATTTCCATCCTTACATACATGCATATCAGTATTTCAAGCGTGGGCAACAATGCCCATCCAGTTTTGCCAGAATGCCATTCAGTAGTTCATGTGGTGTGTTTCCAGGCTGTTCTTAAAATATCCAAACCAATATTTGCCCTGTTCCATTATACCAACCTGTTCCATGCAGTGGCTGCTTTGCCAGTGAACATCTCAACACACCTTCCATTCCCACAGATATTTCCACAAAGGAAATCTGATGACTCTCTAGCACTTCCCGACAACCCCAAACACCCCTAGAATCAGCTATCCCCATATGCCCAACACATCTGAGCAAGCTCACTTCCCAGACCACTGCAAAGGGTACTGCTCTTAGTCTTTCACAATAACTCATACTTCCACTCTTATGTAAGTCCGTAATATGTTTGGACCAAAATACATTTTAAATATAAAATTGCGCTTATTTTTTTAATCAAGAATCAACTTAATGAGCTAAATGAAGTGTTTGGAGACTGTCAATAATGTGTACATGTGGTTTAAACAGCCCTTTTATTATATATATTTTTTTAAACCAAAAACTTCATTGCCGAAAATTATCTCTGAGGCTCCTCAGAGCCGTTAAGCATTATCGTCACTCTGTCTCCGTTACCATAGCAACCTGAGAGCAATTGTTTGTGTAAGTGTGTCTGTGTACTGCATACCAGAGGCTCATGATGCACCTGAAGCAAAGCTTCACTTCACTGCAACTTCAACCTTAAATTCCCTCCCTTTCAGCAAGGCAGCAGCCAGGAAAAGAACGGAGAGAAAACCGATACAAAAAAAAAAACTCCCAACAAGCCGCCACAACAAGTGATAACACATTCTTCCAGTCTTCCCACCTCTCTCTCAGCAGATGTATAAACAAATATTCTCTGCCAAAATATCTCAAATCACAGTTTTATCCACCAACTTCTCCTAGATCCAAGCTAAAACACCAAAAGTCTCTTCCTAATACACAAGCATGACTAAACCTTGATCACAAGTCGCAACCCACAGCTTCCCGGAGACTAAAATGGCAACATACTACAGCTGCCAGACACATCTGCATCCACGCACACCATGCCAGGCTTAATCAAAGAGCACTCAAAGCTCTGTTACCTGCTATAATTGAAATTAACTATGTTTAGATAGAATAATAATGACATTTGTACTAGCTGCCAGACAAGGCTGCATCCACACACACTATATCAGGATTGATCAAACAGCACTCGAAGCTATGATACCAGCAATAATTGATTTTAACTATATTTAGACAGAATAGTGATGACTTTTGTATTAAGTGCTTATTACTATTATTTAACCGGGATATATATGACATTTCTAAATCATACTGTAACTGAAGAAGGCATTAGTCTCCATGACGGCATTTTTTTTTTCAAAACACTCTACTGTTACTGCTGTTATATATGATGTTTGTTACATTTGTGTCTGAACTCTGATGAATGGTACCTCGGTGAATTAGTTAATTAATTACTTAAATTATTATAAGTAAAATCAATGAAAAATAAACAAGATGTGTATTCATTGAGTTCAAAAAGGGAATAGAAACTTCTGTGTTTGTATTATATGTTGCTTTGCTTGGCTTATATATAATGGAAATAGTAACCCATCTTGACCTACCTTTGTTTTTGAAGACTTATTGGACACTTTGAACATTCTGAATAAATCATTACTGTTTCTCGGTTTAAGAAACTAGTGGCGGCTGGTGACTTCAAATCAAAGGGGGGCTGCAGGAGATAGCCAAATGGGTGGGGTCAGTGGGAAGGGGTGTGGACAACTAGAAAGGGGAGGAGCTATGCTCAAAACCACAAAAACTAAACTTTAATTAAATATCCTGCCCTGGGTGCCAAACCCTCATTATGAGAGTCCAATCAAGACAAATGAAGTGTAAAAGAATAAAAATATTTCAATGCATTGGCTGCTTGACAGATTACTTAATATCTAGATGGAAACAAAAAGGTTGTGAGGCATGAAAAAATAAATTACTTTTTAAATACATTACTGGAATGCCAGTCAAAATCAAGTATAAGAAAAACATGCAGCACTCAGCTCAAACCGCTTCTCCTTGCACTGCATTATAATTTATATTCAGCTTTATTAAAGTACCAAGTAACATGCTGAAAGTAGCAATCTCTGTGATGCCCCACTTGTAAAAATGTTTATCCAAAAAAGACCTGCTGCCTGACAACTATCTACTTGTTTCATGGGGAAAACATGATCAAAGTAAAAAATGAAAAGCAAACAAGCTCAAGATACATTGCTTAAAGGATTACTGTACAGGTTATGGACCACACATGAGTGGCATTCTGTTTAGTTTACGGGTAAAGCCCTCCGAGATCACTGGAAGTCTCCAACAAGTGTAATGAGCTTCTTAAAATAATGTAATCCTGTCCTTTATTACAAATACTGTCATATGCATTTCAATACCCAATGCTTATACATTATCTAGTTAAGTATTCTCTGCATGGCAACAACAGAAAGGCTTCAGCGTTGGCAATTCTTTAACTACTTGCATGTTATGATTTCAGACAAGCTTACCTGATGGTCATTAAAGCATTGCTACTTAAAACACAGAGCAACAGGCACTTTGAGTAATAAGCATAAATCAACTGTACAAAAATATGACAGAAACCAGACCATTCTGCAAAATCAAGAACAGATGAAAAGCCACTGTAGTACTTGTGTCTACCTTGGATGGGGGGATACCCTGCACATTTACACTGCATGGGGGTTAACCTTGCACAATTACACTGCACAACTGCTCCTTTCCTTGCTTGGACACATCCAGAGTCACTACATGGGAGAGTGGGGTGCAACAAGTATGTCACAATTTGAAATGTCTCTGGCTGACTGATGGCCCCGATGCATTTGTCATACCTCACCATCAGAGCAAAGTCCTACATAGAAGTGGGACAAAGGCCCAAAAATAAGGACAATTTTTAAATATTGCTCTTACAAACTTAGAAAGATAATAGAATAGTAGGTCTTGTATTAGTATGAATTTTCTGAAGGATATGAAATCTGAAACTCAAATGTCTCATTATTTTCTAACTTCAGTCTTTAATGATTTACCATTAATTTGCCAAAAAAACAATTTTATGAAAAATGGACCAAAAATGTGATGCAGAAATATAAAATAGCCACACAATACAGCTGGGAACCTGTCAAAGAAGGGACATTTTTAATAATAGTACTGCTAACTTGAGCAGCTGACAAAATAAAAAATCTACATGCATTTCTGAAATAAAAGTAATCTATAACTCTGATTATTACAGTTATTTCTAAATTGTAAACCCTCCATGTTTTCTTCCAGGGGAGGGATTATTAGGGGAAGAGCAACATTTTGAGCCAAATTTGGGGACAGTTGAGAGGTTTGGCTATGCCTAATTCTATAAAGCAATTTATTTGTATGTACCTCTCAACCTGTTAATGCAATAAATCTGGACAAGGCCAAATATATTGGGGGAACATAAACAGTACTAAAAATTGCTCTTGTATAAACTGAGACAGTTGATAGAACAGGTCTTACTTCAGCATGCATTTTTCTGAAGTTATGAAGTCTGAAACTCAGTGTCATTAGTGACTTAATTCCTAAATGATTTTCCAGAAAACCACAAATATGAGGAACAAACCAAAAATAAGAAGCAAAAATCTATTCATTCTGTGAAAATCTGGACAGTTGGGAGGTATAGTTCAGCTGGGGCTGTCTTTGAGTTTGCCACCCTTCCCCCTCACAAAATCATGGTCGAATGGAGCCCTCCCCCCTGCAGCCATTCCAATGATCCATTACTTGGCTATATCACTCCATTTACCATAAACACTAAAGTGCATACTGCTTTACTTCTATGATGATCTGGATTTCATTTGAAAGTTTTATTTGCATTTTACAGCACAAACACTAAGACATCTGCTAAACAAAGCAACGCAGTCTCACAATGAAAACAGGCTTAGCATTAAAAACTTCTCTGCCCTTGAAACGCACATTCAATGAAACAGCATTGAAACCCACATTCAAAGAAAATACATTTTGCCAGTGGCAGATAAAGATTAACTTTGGGCTGTTTTCAAATCATAGGCCCCTTGCACATGAAACATACATGTGCTCTTTGGTACACCTTCCTGATTCTACTAAATTATAGTCCTTGTACAATACAGTACAGTTGTTAGACAGCATTTTAAATTTATTGTTTTGAACATCTTTCCAGTAAACAATGAAAGAAAATGCATGCACCAATGACAAAACTACCCAATTCAGAACATTTCCATCATAAAAGTCTACTCAACCTTCTACAGTCCACCAGTATCAGTAAATATGCACAATTTCTGAAGTAGTAAGTCATCTAAATAATTCCACATTAAAGAAATCTATAACAATGAAGAGGTTGCTGCTAGCAAACAACTTTATATGTCACTGTTTATTCATCTACAAATAAAGTGCCTGTTGCCCTTGAGGAATAAATTGCCTATGTTGCATGCATTAAAAAAAATAAGCGAGTAATATCGCAATAGGGACTGTATGGCAAACTGATAACAGGTTCATAGTTACTACTCTAGGTATCTCTGCCAAAAAGACTGCAGCATCCACCCACTTTACAACACAGTACTGTATCAGCAATGCATCTATCTACTGTGGGAGTAGAACCCACAGCCTTCTGCATCAAAAGCAAGTACACTACCTGTTGTGCTATTAATGCAAGCAGATTCAGAATAAGCAGCACTAAAGTTTTGTTCCCCTGCAGCTCTCAGCTCCTTGTAAAATCTACTTGACACACAGTTGTATCTCTGAACTTTGCAGCACAAGAAATCTGGAAAACGCCAAAATTTATTGGGGGGACAACCAGGGACACATTTTAAACATTGCTTGTATAATGTTGGAAAGTTGCTAGAATAAAATGCTGTGTTACCACCATACATTTCACTGCCACATCTTTAACCCAGGGGACCCTGTGCAAAACAGTCAGAGAAACATACCATTATGCCAAATCAGCTGTTTTGTAAAAGAGAGGAAGATAAACTTAAATGGCTACCATTTAGTGAATTCAGTTCTCAGCATAGCTGTCAACCTCTTGGCACAAAACACCTGAACAAAGCCAATAATGGGGGAATACAGCCCCCAAACATTCAGTGAATTCAGTTCTCACTATAGCTCTCAGCCTCTTAGCAAAAAACATGTGGACAAAGCAAGTAATGGGGAGGGAATACAGCCCCCAAACATTCAATGAATACAGTTCTCACCATAGATAACTCTCAACCTTAGCACAAATACATGGACAAAGCCAATAATGGGGAAATACAGTCCCAAAAATAGGGACAAATTTCAAATATCCATGTTATAAACTTAGACAACTGCTAGAACAATTTTGTGTTACCATGTACTTTCTAAAGAATATGAAGTCTGAAATTCAAATGCCTATTATTTTTAAACTTTTAACCAGGAAACTAGTCTGACTTGGAACAAAAGACAATTTTCAGCAGAGCAGAGAGAAATGCCAATCACATCTTTGGAAGATGAGAGAACATGCAGAAACCACACAGAAGGCACCCCAGCCAAGAATCAAACCAGAGAACCTGTAGCTGTTAGGCAACAATGCTATCAGTGCACCACTACACTACAGACTTTGCAAGGAAAAATGTAGATACAGAAACCACAGATTTTATGAGGAACAGAACAAATATGAGGCAAAAATCTGCAAGTTTTTTTTTTTAGAAGTGGTGGTGGATAGGGAATTCAGGTCCTTGCCACCTGCATCCAAGGTACAGAGTTCAAGCCTGAGTATGTCTATCTACCACCATTTGCTCTCTGTAGCCACCAGTATATAGTAACTGGGGCATTTTACACTTACACACACACACACACACACACACACACACACACACACACACACACACACACACACACTGAAGCAACCCAACACCTAAATCCAAGCAGTAAAACTACCTGAAGCAACACACACACTCACTTACCTGATGTATGATGTATGTCTGACCAAGCAGCAAAACCACCCGAGCAATCCAGCGACCTGAAACAGCAAAATCCAGCCAGCGACCAAAACCTGCTTACACCTACCTCCTGAATGAGCCCACGCAATGAAAGTCCCGCGAGAGCAGCTCACCTCTCAATCCTGATTGGATCTGCCTGCAACCGAAGCAGTCCGGACCTCCTCTTCTGTGCGGTCGTCCCCGCACTGATTCCTGGGTGCATTTGCAGCAATGATTGCTGGGTACCTGTCTTTCTCTATCTGGACTGCAGTCTAGACTCGTGTTTTTTTTTTTTTTTCTGTTTGTTTTTTAGTTTTACAGATTTTTCTTTTCTAGGTGGGAGGGCTGCAGTCTGATACCACGAGCCGCCCATGTAAGAAATCCTCCTTTTTTTTTTTTAAATAAAAACAGATGACAAGACAGCTTTGTCGGAATCCGTTTTTTGTTTCTTCTTTCTAGCATCAGTCCAAGGATTTGTTTCTTTTATTATTTTAAGAGTAGGGGCCATCCATTCCATTTCTTCTTGGATAGTCACTATGTTATTGTTTTTGATGAATATAGTAGCATCTTCTAAGTCATTAAAGGTGCTCATCTCATTGGCAAAAAGTATTTTTATCTTGGCTGGAAAGGCCTGCTGTGCTTTAATGTTTTGTTTTAACAGTTTTGTTATTGGCCAGACTTTTTTCCTTTGTTCTAGTATTCTTGAAGAATAATCATCGTCAAACGTTATCAGGCATTGATTGTATTTTAAGGGTGATTTTTTCCAAGAAGATTTTAATATTAGTTCCTTGTCCAGAAATGAAAGAAATTGTATAACTGTGGATCTAGATGGAGTATTTGTTGAGTTAGAAGCAGGTTTCCTCAGTGCTCTATGCACCCTTTCAATTCCAAATGAAAGTCCCTCTTTCAAGTCTAAAAATTCAGGAATCCATGTTAAGAATGAAATAATGTCTTCTCCTTCAGTGTTTTCAGGCAAACTAAAGATCCTTAAGTTGTTTCTCCTTTCCCTGTTTTCTAAGTCATCTATTTTATTAAGCAGCCATGTATTCTGTTTAAGCAGAAATTCTTTTTGGAATTCCTCCTCTTTGAGTCTCCCTTCAATGTCATTTAGAGAAGTCTCTATATTTGTTATTTTTATATGGTGTTGCTGTAATAGTTCCTTAAGAGTATCAGTCTAAGTTATTTTTAAAGCCATCCATCTTCGAAGATAGTTTCGGTAAGGTAGATGTCATCAATTGCAGTTCTTTTTTCAAAGCAGCATCTGGATGAGAATTCCTTGAGTTCATATTCAGTGACTCAATATATCTCCAAGT
Organism: Protopterus annectens; assembly: GCF_019279795.1. Lineage (NCBI taxonomy): Eukaryota > Metazoa > Chordata > Ceratodontiformes > Protopteridae > Protopterus > Protopterus annectens. The sequence continues at coordinate 72,220,074 of NC_056734.1, forward strand.
TACTTGACAGGAAAATTTTTGTACATCTCCAATAAAATTGATATTTATGTAGTTTAGTAGTTTATCTATAGAGTTCTGATGTTTTAAACTTGAAATAATAACATTTTCCTGTATTATTATACTAGTTTATGGAGCTCTCAAAATTCACTTCTCTCAGTTGACCATCTAGGCTCCGCCCCTCTAGCCATTTTATTTGTTGTAGGGCAGAACAGTGGTGGGACCTGTATGGGGAGCTAGTGGCGAACTTGGTTATTTTATTGTAGGCTGAGTCAAGTTTGGTAAGGTCAGTTTTGTTAAGGTTTGTAAAGATGGGAGAAGCATAGAGAAGAGTGGATAAAAAATGAGTCCTGGCGATGTTTAGTCTAGAATAGCTAGTTAAAAAATAATTAATTCGGTAGAGAGCCTAGCTTGTGTTTTTTTAATGGTTTGAGAGAGGTGTAGGTCGAATTTTAGTTTGCTATCAATTGTGACAACTAGTAATTTAGTTTGTGAGCTGGTGGTTATGGTTGTGGATTTGGAGGAGTGGATTTGGAAGTGGCTTGGGGGATTGGGTGTTTTGATGGGGAGAAAGAGCATTAGTTTGGTCTTGTTTGGGTTTAGTATGAAGTTAGTGTGAGCCAGGGTTCTACTCCTAGGAAGGACTGTTGTGTTAAAACCTGTAGTTGTGATAGAGAGTGGGCAGAGCATGAGAGGTGAGTCATCTTAATATTGGATGACTGAGGCGAGAGATGCGGATTTATGGAGTTGATTTGTGAAGATGGTAAAAAGTAAGGGGCCTAATATGGAGCCTTGTGGAACTCCTTTGTTGACAGGAAGCTGAGATGCTAGTTACTGTTGCCATCTAACAGCCTGCTGGCGTTTGGTTGGATAGCTGTTGAACCAAGCTAGGGAAGATTGAGATTTAGTGTGGCTAGTTCTGACAGCAGTTTCTGGTGCAAAACTGTGTCGAAGGCCTTAGAAAGATAGACAAGACATTTATTTTGAATTCTTTGTTCGTTTATTTTGTTTGTAAAACTGAGGAGGGCAGTTGTGCTGTGGTGGGGGCAAAAACCATGTTGTGCTTGTTAGGGGGTTATTGGTGAGAAGGTAGTTTAGAAGCTGGGAGTGAATACATTTTTATAGTATTTTGGAGAGAGGTGAAAAATGGCAATGGGTCTGTATTTAGTAAGCTCTGTAGAGTTGCCACCCTTTATGCAGTGTGGTGATATAGGAGACTTTCTAGATTAGTGGGACATAGTTTTCGGAGATAGAGCAGTTGATGAGGATAGAAATGGGGTAGGCTATAACTTCAGAGGCAGTTTTGAGGAATTCTGATGGGAGGCTATCCGCAGCTAGGCTGTTGAGCTTGAACTTACTAAGTAGTTTTTTATGGTATGGGTTGGGAAGGGGTTAAAGGAGGAGGAGTTTACACCCTCACTGTTGGCTATTGGGATTGTAGTAGTAATGTTTTGGTCATAGTTAATAAGTGAGTGAACTGTGTTTATGAAAAAGGAGTTGAATTGTATAGCAATGTTGTCATTTGATGGAGGTGTGGTAGGATTGGAGGTGGAAGTACTATCAGGTTGCAGGAGTTTGTTTATGGTGGCCCAGATTTTTTTTTTTTAATAGTTTGTTTTTTTGCTGTGCAGTGATGTAGTTGGCTTATCTGGGATTTGGCTTTGTTCCTAAGCTGTTTGAAATGTATAAGGTTGTCTTTGCTTTTGTTAACCAGTGTTTCCATGCCCTGTACCTTTCTTTTAGTAGGTCTTTGGTTGCCCTTAGTTGAGGACACTAATTTGGATTTGCAGCTTGCTTTGGAGGACGTCTCAAGAAATCTTATTTGCTTGTTTACCTTGTTAGCCAGGGTGTGTGGTGATGTTTTATTCTAGCTGTTCTGCAGGGGGTTCAGGCTGTTTAGGATATTGAGGAAGGTGGCATTAGTGTTGAACAGCATCATCTAGTGGTAGTGTTTTGAGGGGGGACCAGTTAATTTGTTGGAGGAGGGAGTTGAAAGTGTGGGTGTTAAATTTCTTCATGTTGTGGATTAGCCTGCAGACTACTTGTCTGGGTGGACTGAGAATATTTCTGATTAGGTATGTGGGTAGGTGGTCACTTATGGTACTAGATATAATTTTCACATTTTTCTAAAAATCTCAGCAACTAAGTAACAGAACTCCTTAGCCTCAGCTAGATGAATAAAATGTTGCTGACAAGTATGTGTGTAACTTGAGTGGTTGTTGAGATACTGTAAGTTTACAAAATATTACAAATGTAATAGTTACTGTTTACTGTGACTTATAAAATTCTGTTTAAGACCTAGAACCTAATGAATACTACCAGTATAAAAATAGTTTTTGCTGAAGAGTTTGCCATTTACACTTCTTTCATAACCCCCCATGGTTCCAGAGATATGAACATTTGTTTGAAATGTGAGGACATAATTTAATTCTTGTCAAAAGGCTAACACTCCACCTATTGGAAGTTACAGTGCAAACTTCCTGAGCTCCATTGGAGTGAATGAGTTAAACAAGCAAATAAGATTTCTTGAGAAGTCCTCCAAAGCAAACTGCAAATCCAAATTAGTGTCCAACTAAGGACAACCATAAGGAGTTCTTTAGTTACATCCATAGCTCAAAAGGTAAGACCCAGATTTGCACCTGACTTGGTAGTTAATGATGCCACATATGTCTGTGGACATAGCAGCAAACCTGTTAAACAACGGGTTCTGTGAAAACTTCACTCCCCTGTCCCCACCTCACATACCCCATGACATTCCTCCCACCTGTCCCCCATCTTGAATCTCTAGAGAGCAGGTCATAATTGCCCTCTCTAAGGCCAAAAATACAACATCTGTGGGACTGACAACATCCCAGGCTGCATCCTACATGGGCTCCAACAAGAATTAGCAACACCACTGGGTATTCTTTTCAATCATAGTCTAGCACTGGCTTCGTCCCAGCTGAATGGAAAATGGCCACCATTATCCCCTTGCACAAGGGTGGTGCTTTCTGACCCTGGGAACTGTAGACCTATTAACCTGATTAGCTTTCTCTGCAAGGCCATTGAGCGAATCATCAATGGACCTTATCAACAAAGATATAGGTAATCTCCAAGCACTTGACCCTACTCAGTTTGGATTTGTCAAAGGGAGATCATGCCTGTTAAACCTGGTGGACTTCGAGACAGTCATCAGAGCCCTGGACAAGGGAAAACTGTGCATACAGCCTGCCTGGCCTTGGCCAAGGCTTTTAACACTATTCCTCACTCGGGCATTATTGACAAACTCCCCCAGCTTGGTATGTACACTTGTTTCATTAGATGGGTTGCTAACTTTCCTCACTGATTAGATCTCGTACAATCAAAATAGGGGAATCCACCTCCAACAGCACACCCTTAACCGGTAGTGTTCCACAAGGATCAATCCTGCGAACCATTACTGTTTGGAATCTATTTCTCTGAGGTACAAGCAAAAACTAAGTCTGCGGCTGACAAAGTTTGCTGACTACTGCAGACTGGGAGTGGACATAGAATCTCCAAACGATGTCAACATCCTACAAGAGGGTCTTACTCAAATGATTAGTGCCAAAGTCATGGCCTTAAACTCAATGCAAAAAACTGTATTATCATCCATTTTGGTAAGACTGATCCTTTTAACTACCATGTCAGTGGAAACACTCTAAGGATGCACTCAGTGGTGGAGACCTGGACACACGTATTGACAGCAACTTTACCTTTGATCAGCATGTCTCCACAGTGGTAAGAAGGGCATTCTATATTGTTCATCTCATAAGTAAGGGCATTGCCTCCAGAAAAAAAGAAGCTATAACCTCCCTTTACTCTTCCCTTATCAGGCCAGTAATCGAGTACAACTCCCTGTTTGGTAACTCACAAGGAGAATTCAATGTACTCAGCATCTGTCCTATGTGGATCATCTGAAATCACTGTCACTTTACTCAGTTTCATACAGACTACTCAGAAGCGATCTCTGCCTTGTGTATAAAGCAATCTGACTCTGTTTTGTTAGAAATGCTGCATATCCTTAAGTGCAATGGCTCACAGGTCACTTGCTCTAAAGACCTTAACCTGGTATGTGACATTAATAGAACTTGCTGCAGGGACAGGTTGGTCTCCAAGAGGTTACTGCATTCGTGGAACAGGCTCCCAGTTCGTGTCAAGCAGAGCACCTCTTTGGCTCTCCAAGTGCAATCTGGATGATTGGATGGGTAACCTTAAATTCACCCTGGGGGTTTCACCTGTCTCTCTCTTGGACAGGGGCAGTAGGTACTGATCATTCAAACAAGGCATGACTTGACTAGGCTTGTAAGGGCCCTAGGGCCATTAGCCTAGTAACTTCCTATGGTCCTGTGAAGGCAGTTTACATTCCTTCTGGGTAAAACCTGGTGGCAGACTCTGAGCAGGTCCAGGACACAACCTCATGAATAGTTGCTTAACAGAGAGGTGTTTCTGGACATAGTTCATTGTTGGGGTATTCCTCAAGTGGATCTCTTTGTCTTCCCTCTGAACAGACAGCTTCCTTGCTTCTGTTCCAGAACCCCAAGTCCTCTGGCTTGGATGGTGGACATGTCTTTTTTGTGGAAGAGTACTTTTCTTTATGCGTTCCCCTCCTCCTCTTCTTCCCACAATCCTACGCATGATCAAACAGGACTCTCCAAAAATCTTGTTGGCAACTGCCTTTTGGCCCAGACAGCACTGGTTCCCCCCTCCTTTTTCATCCTGACAGGGGCAATCCTCACACGTTACATTACCAAATGGATCTTCTCACACAAAGTAAAGGGGCTCTCTTCTTCACCCTCATCCATCCATTCTTCATTTGACAGTTTGGATGATAGCATTTTAATTCCCTTTCAACATACATTTTCTGAGCGACATGGTTAAAATTTTGCAGGAGGTCAAGAAACCCAAATGTAAGAGATTTTTTGTTTGTCTTAGGTTTCACCAGAATCCCATTTCATTGGGGGGCCCTTTGGTTCTGTCTTATTTGTGTAAACTGCTCCATGCTGGCATGGCATATTCTTCTGTCAAAGTTCACTTGTCAACCATGTTTGCTTGTCTGCCTTTGAATCCACCATTGGCCTCTGATTGTGAGGTTAAACAATTCCAGAAAGGCATTCTCCACATTAGGCCCCCAAGAAAGCCTATCCCTACTTTTTGGGACCTTAATTTTGTTCTTAAGAAATTGACTCGGGCTCCCTTTGAACCTGCTGCTGCTTCTCTGCATCATTTTACTTGGAAGATTGTTTTAATGGTTGCCCTCACCTCTGTCAAGAGATTTTCTGAACTCCAAGCCATAATGGTGTTTCCCCTTTTTTGATTTTTCATTGCGACAGGATGACTCTGTGTATTAATCCTCCTTTTATGCCCAAGGTGGTCAATGAGTTGTCCCTTCATCAGTCTGTCTAGCTTCCTTTTTTCCTATTTAGCAGTTTGCTAGTGAGAAGGTTCTACACACAGTGAATCTTCATAGACAGCTCAGGTATTACTTGGGTAAGACAAAGACTATATGTAAATCTGAGCAATCTTTTGTTTCTTTTCATGCTAGATCATCAGGTTTGGCAGTTTCTAAGCAAACCATCTCCATCTGGAATTTGAAAGCCATTTCTTTTTATTCATTTCATGGTAAATCACTTTCTGCCCATTGTACCAGGGCAGAGGTTTCCTCTGGGGATTTCTTTATGGTTTGGACACCCAGTTCCATCCTTGAAGCAGCTATTTGATGATCTGTGCACACCTTCACTAAACCTCAATAGTTGGTTGTCATTTCCAAATTCAGTTTTTTTTCCAAGGCTATCCTTCATGGGTTTGTGGAGAGCTCCTCTGTCTTCCTCCTTCCGTTCCTTACTTGTACTCTCCCATTAGTTATGAATACTGCAGCAGTGATGTGGAAGGAGACGGTACAGTTGTGTTAAATCTTACCATAACAGTAAATGTCCTTTACACTGTTGCAGTATTTAGTCCCTCCCTCCTACCCCCTTTCTCCCTTTTTTGTTAGGGACATCTGCCTGGCTGAGGGGTCTTCGCTCTTCTCCCTAGCCATCTCCTTTTTCTCTGGATGTACATGTTCTCCTTTTTACTACGGTGTCTCTAGTTCTTTTAGGGCACTTCAGTTCTGAGTTTGGAGTATCCATACATCACCTTTATGCCCTATGCTGATGCAGGGAGCATGCTTCTGATATACGATGCTGATAAGAATTAAAGGCTTTGGTGTAGGGCTGCTGTTGGCAGGAGATCCCATAGGTTATGAATACTGCAACTGTGAAGAGAAGGTTACGGCAAGATTTTACACAACTGTACTTTTGGAGGCAGGGAATGACTATACTTGCTCAAGGACAACATGTTAAATTGCTATAATTTCCTTTCAGTTTCCTCACAATCAGATGGCAGAGGTGAGCACAAAAAGTGGGTGTCTTTTGTTGTAGGATTGTAGAGATGCTCTGTATGTGAAAGCATAGTCATTATGTCATGAGTGGCAAAAAATATGGTTTATTTGACCAACAATAGCAGTGTTCAAATATGTTACTGTTTTTCATTGTTTTCTTGATGTGAGATAGCATAAGTACACAGAATGTGGCTAGCATTCTTGGGGGAGCAGGTGAAGGAAAAGAAGGGCACTTACAGGATCGTGAATGATCATTGTTACAGCTTACTGGAGAGGAAGCGTTTTGTTAAAAGGCAGTATGGCCAATATGTTTCTGCTGGCATTGCAGTCAAAGGTGTGATGTATTTTCTAAAACGGACACACTATACCTGACAACTGTATAAGTATACATGACAAGCATGACTTGCTGAAGTAAACAACTGTGGTTATTGTTTTTCAGGTTTCTCACAATTAAACATCAGAGGTATACGTAGAGTGTGTCTGTCATTTTGTTGGTAGGGGTGTGAATACACCCTGCATGGAAGCACTGTCATGATTACTGCCAGATAATGACATGGTTTGTTAGGGGGTGAGTGTCTTGAAGCAAGAAGCTGAATTATGTTGTTGTAGTTATGTTTTTTATCTTCCCAATGAGACGACATAGCTGTAAGGAAAGTAGGTGTTTTTTGGGGGTGGGGCGGGGGGCTGCAGGTGGGGTCCAGCAGTGTGTGAAAGCAAAAGTAATTTCCCGAATTTTAAAGAAGTATTGATGCAGTTTATGGGAAGGGCAAAATCTGTTAAAATATCTAAGTGGCCACTATTTTTGAAAACTTTATGATCAAAGTTGGTGTACCCTCTGTGAAGGGCATATTGTGAGTTTTGTTCCCTCATATGCTCCCTCATATGTTGTTAGAAGTCTTTCAGTCTTTGCTCCAGTGGAACTAGCATATGCAGAGGAGTCAAGTTTAATCAATGCAAGTTACCCCAGTAACAGGCAGAATCTGCCCTGTCAGTGAGGTTTGAGATGTAGTCATTGGATTTACAGTGGTATTTTCATTAGTTTTATACCCAAGTATCTTACTAGAGTTCTCTGAATTTTTTTATTATGAATTACCTTAGGTGAACTGGCTTTTAATATAGGCCTCTGAAACACTGTTTTTAATAGTTTTTGTTGCAGTTTACATGGTTCCTACAGTCTAGATGTTTTTCCCCATTTTTCATTGTGTGCTCCTGTTTAGCTGTAAATTGGCTGTTAGAGCTAAGCCAGACTGTTGACTTACCTCTGGCTCATCGTCCTCGGGCTTGTCCACCTCTACAGACCAGTGAAGGTCCCAAGGAACATGTAACTGAAGACAGTCACAACAGGTTAATAACACAGCAGGCATGAGAAAACTGTTAATATATTGTAAAATGTAGGGCAGTGAGTACTAATACTGTTGATACTTTAAGTAGCATAATATGGAGAATGGGTATGTAGATATGCATTCCAGTATCATATTTTTTAAATGGTAGTCATTCAGCTATAGAACAGTTAGTGGTATGCCTTTATGCAGCAAACCCACATAGTTCTTTGCATATGTGATATTAAGAACGTGTTTGTGCAAACCTACACTAAATGCAGTCATGACTGGGGGATTCATCCTTGCCTTGTTGGACATATCAGGGGATCACATCACTTTACTGTAAAGGTTTCCAACTGTATTTTCCAATTTAGAATGAATATAGTGTGGGAGGGTTATTCTGCAAATATGTAGTGGATTATAGAATACTTGCAGGAGAATATTGGCTTCTGCAAGTTGACTCAGAAGGATTTTTCATAGTTTTAGTAAATCTTTACACAGTCTGTCTGTACAAGATACATGAATATAGCAGTGAGATGTAGCCCATCTTGTACTAAAAGAACTGCTAGATAAGCCACTGAAGCTATTCCATGTGAGAAGCAAAGTGAAGAACTTCTATACTCTGTGTGTTGTTTTTATCAAGCATACAAGGTTTGGATGTTTAATCTTTGAGGTGGCCAATCTAGATGTTCGTCATTCTAACTGCTGCAGTAGTAGTTTGGCTACATGGGTTGTATCCTATCCAGGGTACAACTGGCCAGCTTCACAAACTCTGGCTTCCTCCCGCATTTTCACTCTGACTGCTGACTGGCAAGCCCAAATGAGGGAAATTAGCAGTCAGAATGAAGAAGACCCTCAGTACTTACTGATTTTAGTTTTGAGGAGGCATGAATTTTCCAATTTATGAAACCTGGCATTTTTTCACAATATTGGGAGTTTCCTGTCGTAAACCACTATTTTCATGTAAGGTCTAATTTAGTGATTCAGGGCTTATTTCTGCCATGAAAGTGTACTGTTTATGTAAACATTTGATGTTTTGGGAAGAATTGGAAAGTGTTTTAACTGGGCAGAACATATTGGTAATATTTTTAGTGCTTGTCTACACTTTTTGACAACTTATTTTTTCTGTCTAGGTGCATTCTGTAGTGATGTTTTAATTCTGATAGGATTTTTTGTTTTTCTTGTGCTTTTACACAAAAGTAGACACTGTGGGTCAGTGTAAATGTGTGTGTGTGTGTGTGTGTGTGTGTGTGTGTATGCCGCCTCTGAACAACTTTCCTTATGACTGACTTTTTCCAGCATTGCTTATTAGTGTTCCAATCACTTACTGGGCTCCAGCATGGATACTTTGGTACTGCTGGCTCTTCTCCTGCTGTACCTAAAAAGACGAAACAGCACAATAAAATCCCATTGCTGCCACCACAGGCTCAAAGTGTCTCAGCTGTTGGTAAGTTAACCTGTAGTGACCAACCCGTGTTCCTCAGACCAATCATTTGCTTTGCCAGGTTCCACTGGTGTATTCTTTCAGTCACTATGGGCTGAGCCAGTGCCTGATCCTGGCACTGGAGAACCAACTTCTTCTTTGGATTTAAGAGACGTGCTGGGTGATGCTTTTCAGGGTAACTAGAAAAACAGACCTCGACAGGACTAAACTGCCATCGCCAAGTTGGTCTTATTCCAAGCTGTGTTACCTGCAAAGAAAACACAGAAATATATATTGTTTATATGAAGGCACGGTGACAGTTCAAAAAAGATGATTTTTCTTCACTTAGCCGGGAAATTGTTCTAAATTGTTAATATTGATGCTCAGAAATCCTTACCCGAGGGAAATATCACTAAAAAATTCCTGAGGAAAATTTGTTGAATTATGGCAGAGACCGAGCTTCTTCTCATCATTATGGGGAAACCTGTTTCTTCCTCCTTTAGAGGAATTTTCTTTTCTTTCTGACTATTTCCTGGATGTATATGGAATTTTTGTGGGAGCAGGTAGATGATCCCCCCTGAACTGAAGAAATATTGTGATATGTTGCAAGTGGATATACCTCATTCTGCACCTACCCTTCACATTTTGCCATACTTGGAGGATGTTCTTAATTCTGCTTGTAATAATCTTGAGACTCAACCTTCAGTCACCAAAAATGCAGTTTGTATAAAGCACCTCAAGCTAACAATTTCTTTCTCATCTTACATCAGATCTAGCCGTTCTGTTGACCTCTCATCCAGCTGGAAACGGGCTGTTAGTCAATACCGGCCCTCCCCTGAGGACAAAGAAGGTAAGGTATTGGACATATTTGGTAATATATTTTTTCTCCTACTTTAGCTTATAGAATTCTTAACTACCAGGCTCGTGGACATTTATTTTGTTTTATGCAGGCAGTTTAAGGTGATATTCAACCTCACTTTCTTCAGAGGATAGCACATTTCTGAATCCTATTGCTTCTGATCTTTACGTATCTAAACATGCCCCAAAGAATATGTATGATTGTGCAGATATTGTGTTGAGGATCACTATTACTGACATTTTGAATTCTGCATTAGATAAGGAGGTTGTATTTGGTCCTTTTGCTACTTGGACCATCAAACAATTTGAAGGTGGGAAGTTAATTCAGAGTGTGTTCATGGTTTGCAGATAAAAAGGGTCATAAAAAAAAAAAACTTTTATTATAACCAATTCAGTAAGCGCTTTCGTCTCCAAACACTGAGACTTCATCAGACTGAATAAACTTCTATACAAAACACATTTAAATAATTATTTTGAATCAATTAATTAGCATCACATGACTTTTCTAGTTAGTGTCTTAACCCTTTCCTTTTTAAATAAGCCACAAAATCTTCACGGCTATTCAAGCCTGGTGGTTAATATGCATTTAGCCTGACTTGCCATAAGTATTCAAGCCAGCCAAGGTCTTCCTCTGCATAAACATTACCTCATACCCTTTTATTTCTCCTAACACCAAGAATTTAAAATCTTTCTGACAATTCCGTTTTATAATGCTTACCTATGGCATTATTTTCATCTTTAATCTCTACTGTCCGTTTGTGCTCATACATTCTTTTAATTCTCTGCTCCTGTGTCCTACATAAAATGACCCACATGACCTGCAAGTAATCAAGTGCACTGCATATTTTGTTTTGCATGTGAAATTCCCCATGATATTAATTTTATAATTATTAATTGTAATTTCATTGATGCCATCATACACCAAATCACATAAATTGCAAGCTAAACATTTGTGCATCCCTCCATTGGCAACCCTTGGTTGTTTCACGTTTAATTTGCTCGGGAAAAAGTTCTTAAAACTTCTTCTCCTTTTCTGTACATAAATAGGGCATTCTCCAATTGCCTTGTAAACCTCCTGGCAGTTTTTTAAAATCTTCCAATTGTTATCAGTAGTCTGTTTTATAGCTAACCTATCCACACTGTTAGAAATTTGCATAGCAGCACTGTAATCCGTATTCTCACCCTTGGATGTAATAGAACTTGCATTCTTTTTAAATGCACTAATTTCATCTAGTTTGTCCTTCACGAAACCTTTTGGATACCCTCTTGCAAATTTTTTGCATAAATTAGTGCTTTCCATTACAAAATCTTCATCTTTCATCATTGACTGATTCACTCTCATTCACTGTCCCTTGATCACATTTTCCTTAGTTTTCTTTGGGTGCATACTACTGAAATGCAAATATGCATTATTATGCACATTTTTTTATTAATCTTAGTAAATAACTTGCCATTTTCTTTGAATACTGTTACATCCAAATATGTTATACTTGGCCAATCATAAATAGATGTAAACTGCAAAAATGAACTGATACTATTTGTATGTCAGAAAAATATTGAATCAGTCCCCCCTCTCCATACAATAAACGCGTCATCAATAAAGCGCTTATATATTACTATATTGTCAATAAACTTAACTAAAATATTGGGTTTTTTTCCAACCATTCATAAAAATATTAGCATAACTGGGTGCCATAGCTGTGCCCATTGCCACACCATTGGTTTGATGGAAATAACCTCATTGAACTTAAAAAAAAAAATTATAGCTGAGAATAACCTCCAGCATTTCCATCAGTAGCCCTATTGTGTTGCTTGAAAATAACTTAGAAGTAATTGGTTCTATTCTAACCGTTTCCATACCCTCCACATTTGGAATCACAGTATACAGGGACTTAACGTCTAGAGTAACCAATAATTCAGAATCCAATACATTGACATTCATAATGTTCTTAATAAAATCAAACGCGTCTTTGATGTATGAATTGCTCATAGAAGCCACCTTTTGTAAAAGTTTATCAATAAAAATTGAAATCACTTCTGTTTTAGTGCCTTCACTGGCTACAATTGGTCTAAAATATGCATTATCTAAATCCTTATGGATTTTTGGTAAACTGAAAATCGTACTAAATTTGGGGGAATAATTTCTAACATATTTCCTGATGGGTTTTTTTTCAGTAATTCTACCTGTATAAAACCATTCCTCAAAGCATCGATAAATGCATACGATTTTTTTAACTTTCATAAGACACTTGTTCATAATAAGTAGTATCAGCTAACACAATGCACATTTTTTCCACATACTGTGTTTACGGTTTGTCAGTCTCCCCTCTCACAAATCCTCTTTTCCTTATTAAAATAATCCTGCCAACTCAAGGCAGATGGGGAGCAGGAAAAGGAAAACAAATGAGAGGATAGGGACAAGAAACAAGGGATAGTCTAATACTTCATAATGACTATGCCAGCAATCTGTGCACCACTGTCTGCCTTCCTGCCACTAACTCTCAAAAATCCATCTCAGGTGCTGTCTCCTTACATTACCCTTTAACAACAGATTGTTTCATACTCTTGGGTACAAATACCTCCTTTCAGGGGAGTTACCTGTCCTCTGAACTAGAATTTTTTCCTCAGGTTCTTCAAACTTACCTTAAGAGTCATAGAACCAGTGCCTTTAGATCAGAGAGGCAAAATTGTCTGTTCCAGAATATTTATGTTACCAAAAAAGAGCTTCGTTTGAGACCAGTTCTAGATCTGTACTTTCTCAAACTGTATGTGAAAGTACCAAAATTCAAAATGCTGACCCTTCACACGGTTAAACTCTCATTCCTTCTTTGATTATCAAGGTAACATTAGACCTAAAGGATGCTTATCACATTCTTATAGCTATAGGCTTTAAGAAGTTTCTCAGACTCTCTACATCTGTGTCACATTAACAGATGTTCTTCCATTCACTGTTGCAGTATTCTTAATGTATGGGATTCCCTGCCATGGGTAGCCCAACACTGGCCAGTATACCAAAGCCAACTGTTGCTTTAAGGTACGCTGGATGCTACACATGTTTCTTACGTAGCGTAAGCCATAAAGGTGACATCCAGATGTACCATTCTCAGAACTTCTTTGCTGCCAATCTGAATGTCTGTTTCTGCCAGTTTGAATGCAGTTTTCATTAGCCGGTTTCAAATCCATCGTCTTGCTGGTACTGAGTTGTTTTAGATAAGTACCCCATTGGGGTTTTGTTTTTTTCTTAGCTTTTTTGTTGCTCCGGCGGGGGGGTGAATGACATCCATGAAGGGTAAAAGCCAGTGCGGGAGACAGATTCCCCATAGACTGCCACGATAAGTGTTTTTTTTTGCCTAGGAGCTTTTTACGACCATACAACATGTTCGATTTGTCAGGCTTTCGTACCAAAGACCTTACACAGTAAGCTTTCTTCCGTTGCTTTGTATCTTGAGAACCGGCACCTTAAGCTTCTCGCTAAAGATGCAATGGAAGGAACTTCCCGCCCTGAGCGTCGGGCATTCAGGGAAGAAAAAGGTTAAAAAGTAAGACTGGAATTTTCTGTTGTCCAGCTTCTGCCAGGTGTTTCTCTTGATGTTGGTGAGAACCTGGAGGCTCGCCTCTCTTTGTTGTCACTGCAACTGGGTTGGGGGCCGGCGAGGATCTGGCTTGCACGTCTAGTGAGGCTTTTCAGGTGTCCATTTCTTACATTCAGGAGGACCTACAGTTGATTATTTCCAAGAGACCCAGGGGTGTTCCACAGATTTTATTTAGGGAAGAAGTTCCTACTACAGTCAAGTTATTGAATGCTGTCCTGGCTCAGAGCCTTTTAAGTTTTGTAGGGGGGACATTCCTTTAAAAAAAGAAACAAAAAACTAAACGTGTTTCTCCAGCTTTTAGGGATCCACAGTGTGAGTGGCAGGACTTTACTCAGTTTGTTTAATGCTTTAATGACATTAAAACCTCCTCAGCAGGTTTCTGTTCCAGCTCCCCCTTGCTCCTCTACTCCCCTTAAAAGGCCAAGGAAACACGATTCCTCTGAGGAAGAGTTGGATTCTGATGAGGAATCCCTTGCTTATTCTTCATAAATTCCTTTTTCTTTGGACTGTGGGTCAGAGGAAGAGGAGTCTAATAGTCCTGATACTCCTTTTGAAGAAATTTCCTTTGGGGGGGACACTATAAATTGCATGTTGCATACTAAAGTATTTTCAATTATTGTTGTATTTCATAAAGATGCTAAAGTAAACAATTGCCTTTTTTCTTATTTTTTAGTTTTAACAAGTGTAGGCATTACAAGGTAAAAAGAGAAGAATGGCTGGACAAAAGCATGTTTAATTTAATATGCTGCAATCTTGGGTTGTGATGGGTATGGGGTATAAAAGTGCACAAATGATATGTACTGTTGATATGTTTCTCTTACTTTTGCACAGATGTATGTCTGGGCTGAGGCCATTGGCTTAATCTAATAAGTCCTTCGTGTAAGCAAGTAGATAAGCAAACATTGACTATAATGAAAAGTTTTCCTTTAGCAAGTAATTGTTCAGTGTGGGTTGAGAAATCTGCAGCTGTGCATTCTGTTCTTATGTTTCCATGGAGACAAGCTGGTTATAGGGGTGGGCAATAAAAGCCAGAACACTAAGATTAAAAGTTAAATGTTTTCTGAAAGCATACAAGCTATTTTTCACATCTGGGAGGGGTATAAAGATAATACAAGAACAGACAGCAATTAGTGTAAGTAGGAGCACAGGCTGTGACATGCGTCTTAGTATGGATGTAATTAATTTCACTTTAGGTAATGCCTGTGTGCAGCTAGTTGATTGGGGACACTTGTTCCCATCAGGATGTCACTTGCTTTGCAACAGTGAAGATGTATTTCGGGGACCTAGAAGGAAAAATATACCAAAAGAGAGGGTAGGTTTAAGAAATTTATTAAAATATTTGGCGTGGAAGATGAGTTCAGTAGTAGGAACTCTGAGAGAATTAACATTATTCCCCAAAGTACAATCACTGGGCTAGACTGGGCTAGACTCGACAGAAGTTATATTTCGCTGGAGCACATGCATTTAATTGAAATATTTAACACATATCCAGTAACTATTTCAGATCATGCACTAATAACGGAGCAAAAAATGCAAGGTAATGAAGTAAAAATGGTGTTCCCCCACCTACCTGTTAAAAAGAGTGGAATTTAAGGAATGGAACTTATTCAAGAGTTGTTAGGGAAGATAGAAATTTCTTCAGAAGTTATAGCTAGTGAGTGGGACAAAATGAAAGTGAAGTTTAAAAATAGGGCAGAGATAAAAAGAAGAGAGAACTGGGTAAGAACTAATGGGGGCTGAAAAAAGTATTGCAGAATAAGGAGAATCTCGCAAAACAAGCAGAGGTGCACGTGGAGAATGCTGAAGAGAAAATGGAGTATCTGTATTATATGCACACATTCAGAAAGATTGTTGTTAAGCAACTCTTTTTGATAACTCCAGAGCACAAAACCTTTTAGCACAATGACTTGGGCAACAAAAGTAGAAAGGGTTGTTGCCAAACTTAGGGAGCCTGTAAGAAGAAAAATAGCCCAAAATCCTGTAGAAGTATTAGAGATGATTTTGAAATTTTATGACAATTTGTATAAAGCAGTGAAATGTGGAAATCAAGAAAGAGCGCAAATGGAAGTATTTATGGATGACTGAAGTATGCTTAAGGCTAGAGGTAAATGAGGCTAGACGATCAATAGTTAAAATAGAAGGAGATTGGATAAAAATAGTGATGTACAATCAATCTCAAGAAATTCTCCAGGAATAGATGGTATTCCTGTAGAAGTTTGAAAGCTAGGAGGGAAGAAAGAGAAATGATCTGGAAGGTTTTGTTTAACAGCATTTTAAAAAGAGGGGAAGCTTATGTGTATAATTGCTAAAAGAATGGCTAAGATGTTTCCAAAATTAGTAGATATGGATCAGTGTGGTTTTGTCGAAGGATGGCAAACGTGACATTATTAATAGAATGGTGATGATCCAGAAGGAAGTGGAGTGTAATCAAATACCATTGCTGTTTGTGGGTCTTGATGCAGAGAAAGCATTTGACAGCGTAATCTTGGATTTTGCTTAGAACATTAAAAGTATTTGCATTCCCGGATGCAATAATAAGGTTAATTAGGAGGATATATGAAGGATCAGAGGTAAAAGTTAAAGTGGGAGGGTTCTTCTCTGGCAAGTTATATCTGAACAGAGGAACCAGGTAGGGTTGTCCTTTTTCCCCTTTATTTGCTTTCTATATACAAGCATTGGCAAATAAAATAAGGGATTCAGAAATTCAAGGAAGTAATTGGCCTGGCTATCAAGAAAAGTTGGCTTTATTTGCAGCCAATATTATTTTGTACCTGATAAAACCAGAAAAGAACAGTGTTATGGAACATCTTGTGACAGTTTCAAGTCATTTTGGGATATAAAATTAGTGAGTGTAAAACAAAGGCTATAGCTATAAACACTATGTACCTGCACATGAATTGGTCCAGCAGTACACATATTTATGGAGACATGAAAAAAATGAAGTATTTAGAGTATGGATTAAAAGGGATTCTGTTATTTATTTATTTATTGTCATTTGGTAACCGGGAAAGTCCACTAGGTCAGAAACTCATTTTCAGTGGAGGCCCGGGGTGAAAAGCTCCAAGAACGGTTACAGAGCATCATGTCATATGAACAGTTATGTACAGAGTATAAGGAACATCAATTGCAGTTTTGCATCAGTCATCAGCTACCAGTTAAAGTAAACATCGTACATATCAACAAGTATTTACAGAAATGCAAGGTGTGGGAGCAAGCTAAACCAAAGATAATACAAAAACAGAGAAATTGGATGCCCTTGTTTATAGATATGGATAGTAAGATACAATAAGTGAAAATGTTTTAGTCCCTTTAGTTTTATATATATAGCTCAGGCATATGTCTGTCACCCAGAGGAAAAGCTGTGGACAATAATTAACGAGTTGAATTAATTTATCTTGGAGAGGATAAGGATCAAATGGGATAAGTTGATCCTTCCAACAGAACAAGGTGGTTTAAGATTACCTGATTGAATTGAAGGGATGCCTTAGAGCTACACATTTTAAGGCTCATAAACATAACACAAGCAGAAAGCTATAATTCAAAGTGGAAAGGGATTATAATGAAATGGGAGTTCAAGAAATAAGGCGAGAGTTGGATTTTGGATGCAGATCCTTAAGGAGGAGCACAGCCATACAGAACATTATATTCATAAAGTAGCAGAAAGTATTGTAGTAACTAAGCCAATCCAAAAAATGGAGAAAGGAGATTTTGCCAATAGGGATGACTGCAATTACCGGAACTCAACAGGCAAGAGGAGGCTGGAACTTTATTGGAGAAAACTGGCAAAGGAACCAAGATATTGGGAGAAAATAACTAAAGAGGGAAGGGTAATAGACTGGGAAGAGGCAAAGAAGACATTTAGACTGTAGGCTAGAGAGTGTCTTCCCTATCAGACAAGTTTATTGAAATTTAGTGATTTAAATAAGGCAAAATGTAAATTGTTAGGTGAACTGATGGCTATTATACTTGAAAACAATTTCATGTTTATTAATGGTGAATATTATAAACAAAGTACAGGAGTGGCTATGGGGGCCAGATGTGCCCCCATTTATGCCAATCTGGTGTTAGCCTTATGGGAAACACAATATGTTTTGGCCTAATATTGCCCTTTACTTAAGTTACCTGGATGACATTCTTATTTTTTGGAAGGGTAACAGAGAATTGCTTATTGAATTTGAAAATTTTCTAAAAACGACATCCAGTTTTTTGAATTTTACTACTAAGACATTTGAAAATAATTGTGAGTATCTAGATATATTATTTTATAAAAACATGGGTAGGTTGGAATCCAACATTTTTAGGAAAAAAACGCATTCAAATTCTTTTTTACATTTTGATAGTTGCCATCCCTATTACCAAAAAAAGAATTTAGTAAAGGGAGAGATGGTCAGATTTTCTAGAATTATTAGTGAAGACACCAATTTTTGTAATGAGATTAAAATATTATCCGATATGTTTATTGATAGAGGCTATCCACTAGAATTAATTGTTAAAGTTAGTGAAGAGATTCATAAGAAAAGACATCAAATGTACAAACCTATAATAAAGTTCGGTTTTGATAACAGTATATCTAAGATTAAAAATACCACTAGAAATGATACCCTTATTATACCATTTAATGAATTATCATCCAGGATAGTTGACATAATACATGAGACCTGGATAAGTATTTTTCAGAATAATGGTGAACTAATTGACAATTTAGGGACTGGGCCCAAGATTACATATAGTAGGGGGATGAATCTTAAAGAACATTTTGAGGCAGTTAATAATAAGAATATGTTTAATTCATCTAAGATGAGTAAATGTGGGGCATGTCACACATGTAAATTTATTAATGATGGACCGTATGTTGCTGTACACAATTTTAGTAAAACAATTAGATGCCCAGGTCATTGTAACTGCAACACAAAAATGGTGGTTTATCTTGCTATTTGTTCATGTTCAGCTTCCTATGTTGGCAAAACAATAAGGAAACTCCGAGAACGGATAGTGGAGCATGTTAGAGATATAAAAAAACAAAAAAATAATAGTTCTCTTTATACACACAGTTCAAGATGTCAGAATTTTAAGATGTTTTTATTCTTTGTTATTGATAGAATTGCATACTATAACAATAATAAAGGTGGTGATAACACCTTACCTGAGGCCAAAGAATGTTTATGGCAATTAAGGCTAAATGCCACTTCTAGTCCTGGTATTAATGAACACATCTCTATATCCGGTATACTCAAGTATAAGTCTCAATTTATTTGATTATTGTACATATTAGGTTGATATTCAATAGTTGGTTGATTTTTAACATTTTTTATAACCACATGAATTATAGTGTTATTGTAACTATCATTGAGGCAATGCTTTTTTAGTATTTAATGTTTTTATGTAAGACGTTTAATAATAATTTATATTTAGATACATATTTTTTGCATTTTTATTTATTTGCACTATTTATATATAGGTTCTTGATAATATGTGTGTATATGTGTATATATATATATATATATATATATATATATATATATATAAAACTATTTATCAGTATTAATTCTACACAAGTCTTGGCTGTTTGTTAATATTTGATGTTAATATTTGATTATTTTAATGTTTTAAAATTGATAATCTATTAGCTGCATAGCAAATTAATTGTTTAATTATTTAATTTGTATAAGGATTTAAAAGGAAGTTAACACATGGATTGTCAGTACTCTGATGATGCCCTAACGTGTGTGGGTGAAAGCGCTTGGTATCCTTCACCGAGGATTGGGTGCAGATGATTATAACCCCTATAAGGACATTCTTTTCCCTTTCCTCTTCCCCCATCAAAAAAGCTTCCCAGCATTCCACCCTCCCAAAGAAAAGTAGCAGTTATAGAAATAAAAAAGCTGATAGACAAGTGAGTCATCCAGGAGGTTCCACCAGACCAAAAATATTGGACGTCAGTCCATCTCAACCAGTATATGTCAAAGTTCTGGATGATTATGGTACAGTCTGTCCTCTCCTTACTGAGGAAGGACAGTTGGACATGCTCGACAGACCTTCAGGATGTATAGTGTCCTATTATGATGGACAGGGAATCCAGAAGGTTTCTCTGCTTCTGACTGGGAGCCAGTCATTTTTAATTCAGGGCCCTGCCCTTTGGTCTCAGCACAGCCCCTATGTGTTCACTTAAGTGCATGGCAGTGGTTGCAGCTCTTCGCAGACTGAAGGGTTCCGAGTGTTCCCTTACCTAGACTACAAGTTTATTTTCCAGTACTACAAAGAATCGTACATCTGTCCAAGAGGTTCCTTGCTCCAGGGTTCCGAGGATTTCCTTACCTAGACTACAAGCGTATTTCCACTACTACAAAGAAATCTGTGCAAGGGGCTCCTTGCTCCACCTATGCTCTCATTTGGGTATCGCAGCAAACGTAGACAAGTGTAAGATTCTCCCATTCCAGACGTTAGAATTTATAGGTGCTCACCTGGGTATGGCATATCAGATTGCGAGACTTCCAAGAAACAGGTTGACCACCATACATAATCAAACATTACAGTTCCTTTCCTGGCAGGAGCCACCTATGAAACTGATTCTTCAGCTTCTAGGATCTATGGCTTGCCTCCATTACATTGGTCCCACTAGCCAAGTGCCACATGAGGGTTCTCCAGTGCCCAATTTCAGTGCAGTGGTCTATCAGACATCAACCTTTGAGTTCCAAATCTGAATAACAGACATTTGTAGGACACACACAGTGGTGGCTGGAGTCCTCGAAAGTATTCCATGCCTGACATTTGTCCTTCCCTGCTTCTCCCAATACCAGAGTAACCATGGACAATTCCCAGCTGGGATGTGGGCTTCTACATGGGAAAGACTGTCCAAGGCATTTGGTTACCTTCTCAGTCCAGTCTTCACATCAGTATTCTGGAGGTGAGGGCAGTCTTCCTAGCATTGCAGACCTTTCAGGATGCGGGACCTCTAGGCATGATATTCATTCAGATGGGCAACATGTTGGCAGCCTGCTAAGTCAACAAACTGGGGGGAACATGTTCCTGTCAGTTATGTTGAAAAGTGTTGAGGATGTGGCAATGGGTTATATCTGCCAAATGGATTTCTCCAGAATGTACATTGCAGTCAGAAAGCAATATTCTGGAGGACAGGCTGAGTAGGTCTTTGTCAAGCTCACGGGTGGTCTCTCAGTCTGACAGTGGCAGAGCAGATTTTTTTGTCTCTGGGGTCAACCATGCTGTGATCTTTTTGCCTCCCCCGTAACACAATATGCCACAGGTACTTTGCCCTGATCCTCCAGGAGGGGGAGTCACCAAGGGACTCTGCGACCCACAATTGGCTTCCCAGATTCCTGTTTGCTTTTCCTCCTACCCCCCCCCCCCTATCCTAAACATTTTGCAGAAACCATTGGAGAAGGTGGTCACAGTCATTCTCATTGCCCCTTTCTGGCCTTGACAGATGTGCTTTCCCATCCCCTGGCCTCATTTGGTACACTCTCCTTTGAATACTGGAACATAGTCCAGCTCTTCTCTCTCACACATCTAGAATGCCTCACCTGGGCATCCAGCCCCTCAGATTAACTGCTTGGATGTTCTTCATCTCACATTGCTGCAGTCCTTACACTTGGGTAGTCCGCTGTCCTCGGTCGGCCCGAATATCAAAGTATTAGGCTGACGTCAGTCAAGGCGCTTAAGACTGACATCAGGACATCAGGGTACAAATGCGCATGACCGACGTCATATCCTCAGTCTTTTTTGCCGCATGGTCCGATGGAGAAGCAGCGTTGCAAGTGCCGTTCGGCGTTCTGAAATTTTTCGAATTCGGAGTTTCAGACCGAGTCAAAGTTGGCTAAGTACCCCGCTAGAATATTTTAGTTTTTCTTGCCTCAGTGGTTTACCGGATGTCAGAAAAAGTGAATAACTGTATTTCTTGTGGGAAGCAGATACCGCATAGGGACTATCATACTTTGTGTATTCCTTGTTTGGGGCCTGAGCACGACGTTGTTGGGTGTCGCTTTGTGCTAGGTTCAATAAGCGCACTATTAAGCGAAGGTTAGATTGTGCCAGGTTGGTCTTCGGAAGCGGTGCAATTACAATATGCCGCCGGATGCTCGACGCTTCTTCAAGAAGCGCAAAGACGAAGCAGCTAAACCCAGGCAAGAAGAGTCGCCCGCGGACGACCGGTTCTTTAGAGGCGCTCAGTGGAACCGGTGGTTCCACCGAGGCTTCTCTGGAGTCCCAGGGGGAGACTTTGATATTGCAGGATGTGGCCTCTCAGGAGGCAGGTCAGGCTGAAGGGGCTTCTCAAGTTACTGTACTCCCTCCCTTCCTAGGGTGGTTAGGCCCTCTCCTTCTGTTTCCAAGGCTTCTCCCAGAGGCAGGCCAGGTTTAGCTTCTGTTGGTGTCACTCCTAGTTCTACAGGATCTGTGCCCAAGAAGCACATGCTTAAAATGGCAGAAGATTTAATTACTTTGATTAGAGGTTCTTTGCCCTCCTGATAAGAGGCCTAGGGTGGAACCAGAGTTGGGGAGTTTTGAGCAGGCTTCGGATGTTTCAGAGTCTTCCGCTGAAGACTTGCAGGAGTACTCTCCTTATTCTGATTCTGATGCAGATAATTCGACTCCTTCTGCCTCTCCTCCAGAGGATTTTTCTTTTTCAGAGACTCTTCATTCCATGAGGGAACATTTTAAGTGGGAAGGTCAGGACTTCTCTGATTCCAGGAAAAGGCTTAGGGAATTTTTGCTTTTACCCCAACATAGGCCTTTGGCTATACCACCTGTTCTGGATGTTGTGGAAGATGTGTTTGCAGAGGCTTCACTTAATCCTGATTCTTTGCCTCCTGCTCCTGTTAAACCGGATAGGTATTACAGGGTGCCTGAGGCTCATAAATATCTTTATAAGAGTCCTAGGGCGGACCCAGAAACTGTTAGTCAGGGACCTAAGGGTGTCAAGGCCTCTGTTGTAAAAAATCCGGTTCCTCCAGATAAAGAGGCCAGAGCTTTGGATAGATGGGTAAAGAAAATCTATACTTCTTCCACCTTAGCTATGAGGGCTTTGAATTGCCAGTTTCACATGTTGAAATATCAAAACTATCTTCTTACTCAATTGAAGTCTAAGGTAGATGCTCTGGCGGAAGGCATTGAGTGTAAAGAATTACAAGATTTGGTACATGTCTCTGAACAGGTGGGTAAGCATTCTTTACAATGTGGTTTTGATGCTGTACAGGCCTCATCTAGGGTGGCTGCCACTGGGTCAGTTCTTCGCAGGCACGCCTGGCTGAGGGATCAGAATTTATCTGACCATGTTAAGACAAGGATTTTGGATGCTCCTTTACAGTCTGATGTGTTGTTTGGTTCTCCTGTGGAGTCAGTCTTGAAGAAAATGGAAGACAAGGCTAAGTCTATGCAGTATGTTAAAGATTTTTGCAAGTTCAGCCTCAAGTTTAGTAGGAATTGGCCTGCTAAGGGGTGGACCCATCCTTCTTATGATTCACAGTCTAGGGGTAGATCTAGACGTGGTAGGGGCAGAGCTCAGAGCTCCTTCAGACCTAGAACAGGAGTTCACCTGCACAATCTTCGGTGAGGGCAGGGGCCAGTCCTTTCGTGAACAGGCCCAATGACCTACCTTTTCAGCTGCCAGATCCTTCTTGCCTGGCAGCACCTTTGGGAGGAAGGTTGGCACTCTTCAAGGAAAATTGAGTTTGATTACCCAAGACAGATGGGTATTGGATATCATACACCAAGGTTACAGGTTTTATTTCCATACCTTGCCTCCTTTCAAAGGCATGCCGGACGCTCCTCCTCAGCAAAGACTAGAGGCTCACAAACAAATTTCTCTGCTGCTTCAAATAGGGGCCATACAACCGGTCCCTCTGCCAGAAGTGGGCCTAAGATTTTATTCTCGCCTGTTCCTAGTACCAAAGAAGGGGAACACGTGGAGACCAATTTTGGATTTATCTATCCTCAACACTTATCTGGACATTCCCAAGTTCAAAATGTTGACGTTACAACAGCTTTTACCTCTGCTGGGCAAAGATCACTGGATGGTGACTCTGGATCTCAAGGAGGCTTACCTTCATGTTCCTATCAGGCTAAGTTGCAGGAAGTATCTGCGCTGGCTGGGACTTCTCATTATCAGTTCTCTGCATTGCCCTTTGGCTTATCTACTGCGCCCAGAGTGTTCACGAAAGTTCTGGCTCCAGTGATAGCTTTCTTCAGGCTAAGAGGAATACAGATTTATCCTGGATCTGCATCCTTCCTCCGGCTTCCTATGGAAATAGTCTCTTGAAATGTGGAGTGCAAAAAAAGCTGGGAAAAAAGAGAAGAGCAAATCACTGTTCTCTTTAAAACTTCTTTTTGCAGGAGAGGCACTCCCTCCCCTACACACACCCCCTTCCTCCCCCGAACTTGTGTATACCAACTCTGAGATCACCATACCTCAGAGTAAAGGGAATATTCTGAGAAATGACATTTCAGACTTGGCATATACAAGTCCGATCTTTCAGCTGTTCATTTTCCACATTTCAGAACTTGCTCTAGCGAGTCCTGATATTTCAAATGGTTACCCCTTCCTCCTCCCAGATTGGATAGGCTTCTGTAATCAACCCCCATATAGTGGAGGTGCCAGCACAGAAAGTGGTTGGATCATGCCTTGGATATGGTAGAGACTGAAATAATTAGTAGATAAGCTGATTGAGAACTGGGGATGATTGATTAAGGAGATATTGGATTATTGTTGTGAAGAGAGGCTGCAAGATGTCAGTGTCTGGTTTGTTCTGGGTAGGAGGGAGAAGGGATGTGATGTGAAATGTAATGAAAGAAGGGAGAGAAGAATCAAGGTAGTGAGCCAGTTGACACTGAAGCAGAATTATCAGGGTGTAATAAAAATAAGGGGGTGAGTAGGCGTAGGAAGTGGTAAGGAAATGGGAGAGGAAAGTTAGTTGTTTAAGGAGAAAAGATGATAACAGGGACTAGCTGTGTATATCATAAAGCAGCATAGTGCTTTTAGATAAAGTAAGGGATAGCAGAGCATACAATTCATTGTGAGAATAGCAGGGGTTTTTGTCTGCTGGTATAGATCTTGGGTACTTTGTTCTGTATTTGACATACTCTTCAAGCTCAAATCCCAATACAACATCCCATACCGCACATTTTCTTACTATGAATTTCTGTTTGTGATCTCTAATAGTCCTCATTTCTATACCTCTCTACTTGATGGTTTGTCTTTGGATCTGATGTCTCTTACACTTATTCCTCAATGGATGGGCCTTCTGGATTTATCTTCAGATCTGGCTTCAGCCAATCTATACTTTGGATCCAAAGCTCAGGCTCCTCCCCTTATCCATAATCCTCACCTGTCCCCAACATTACCCTATACCTTGTTTGCTGCTTGTTCAATGCAGACATGGTCCCCTTTGCTCAGGCTCATATCCACTAGGTGAGTTAACTTTTTGATGACAAACTTTTGCTAACTAATTTTGATTTCTCATGTTGGTAGTTTTTTTAGCCGTAATCTTTCCTTACCTGTTTAAAAAAAGTTTTACTTTGCTTTTCCCTTTTTGCACAGTTGGCTGTCTTATCTGACTGGTGTTAGTGGTTTAATGTGTAGTTCTGACATTTTTTATTGCTTTATTTAGGGTTTCACAGACCTTTTAAATCCTTAGGGTAGCTTTTTAGTACTATTGTGTTTGTTTCTGTTCGTGTGGTTTGAACATTTCTCTACAGGATGGCCAAGAAATCTTCCAGTTTTACGAAATACGTGGCCTGTGGCCGAAAGATACCCAATTTGAACACTTAATTGAAGTGTGTATGTCTTAGTGCAACTCAGCTTGGTGAAGAATGCTTCAATTGCACTGCCTTTGGCCAGTAAGTAGGCCATTACTAAATGTCAGCGCAAGTTGGTTCTGACCCAGTGGGAGACCCACCCCAATCTCTGTCTTCTTCTGGAGTTGCCTCATCTGCCAAGAAGCCTTCAGACAGACATAAAGGGAAGAAAACCAATGAAAAATCCAAGGAGAAAATCAAAAAGGCTAAGCAGCATTCCCTGACCACTCCTAATCTTTGGTTTCTTTGTTGGCTCCATCTCTGAATCTTCCATGACCATCTGATCGGACATCTATACCAAATTCGATTGTTGTCAGACCTCATACTGCCAGAGCGAAGATTTTCCATGGAACCAGTCTCTCCTAGGATGTGCTCCCCCTTCTTTCAGGAAAGGCTGATGTATCACTCTTCCAGACCTCCTTTCACCTCCTGTTTCATCAAATCAGTCTCTTCTGCCAGAAGCCTATCAGAAGCGGAAGTTGATAGGATGTTATGTGATCCTATCTCGCCTACAATCTGTACTGATGGGTTCGGAGCCGATTCTCGGCTCCGACATGGCACGCTGTGCAATAGAGCAAAGTCTCTAATTGGCTGAGCTATTCTATATCCCAGGATGCACCACCACTAATTCCCCAGATCTCGTTTGCCGCTTACAAAGCAAGGACGTGGTCTCGAGCTTGGCTGAGCTAAGTGCTTTCTTTATTAGGTTTTTCCTGTCAGGAATTTCTTAAAATTAACCAAAAAGCTGTTTTAACAGCTATCGTTGTGTATGAGTGAGTTTTTTGAACTTTTTTGTGGTAAAATATTGTTTGTTCAGGGAAAGGTTTCCGTTTAAGTTAGAGGGACCTTCCCCTCGTGCGTGAGTAGCCTTTTTTGTGTAGTGTTTGTGAGGTGATCAAGTTCCCGTTTTTAGTTAGAGGGTTCTTGGCCCTCCTGTTGTGTGACCAATACCTTTGGTTTTGTTCTGATTATTGTGTTTTTTCTACTGTTTGGTCATTATGTCTAAAGAACACAGACCCTCTGGATTTAAAAAATGCACTAGATGCAATTACAAAATGTCTGTAACAGACTATCACTCCCTTTGCGTGTACTGTTTAGGACCCAAACACCTTCAGGAGTCTTGTAGTGTGTGTCACGCTTTTTCCTCTCGAGTCCTCCAAGAGAGGAAAAAGAAATTGATCTTAAAAGGACTTATTAAGCCTACTTTTGAAGAGGCCTTATCTTCCTCTTCTTCTTCCTCTAAGAAAAAGAAATCGTCGGCTCCGACCAGCCCATCGGAAACGACCACTAAGAAATCTAGGCAGGCTTCTCCATCGGCTCCACGGTCTTCGGAGCTGAGGGCGGAACGGTCTGCCTCGATGCCTCCAGCCTAGACTCCTCTGGCTTCGGAGCCGATGTCTGGAGCTTCGAGAGGCGGATCACCTTCATCGGCTCCGCTGATTTCGGAGCCGATGAGGGTTGTCCGCTCAGACTCTTCCCCTTCGGCGCCGAAGTCCTCTTCGGCACCGAGGGAAACTACAATGGAGTCTCCTTCGGCACCGATTTTGATCGAGACAATTTGGAGCCGGTCCCCTAGTCCTTCGGAACCGGTGGAGAAGTCTAGTCGGACCCGTTCGATCTCCTCTCGATCCTCCAAGATGTCAGATTCGGACATTGACAGGGTGCTCCAAAGACTGTTTCAGTCTCCAGTCTTCAAAAAGTTAGTTTCGGCTTCAGCCCAGTCGGCTTCGGAGCCGATGGTCCACTCTTTAGCTTTGGTTCCTCCTCCAACAGCCTCGGCACCATTGGAGTCTGTGCTGGTGGAGCCGATGGAGGTGTCCGGGTCGGCTCCGACCCTTACTCCTACTCCGGCCTTTGGGTCAGAGTTCGGTACACTTACCTCTTCGGTCGGCCCCGAGGGTGGCGCTTCGCGACTGATGGTTTCGGTTCCGAGCCTCTCTCTCGGTGTGTCGGCTGCGGGAGTGCCGTCTGCTGTTATGGCTTTGGGGGTCGGACCTTCAAAGGAGTCTGGGGGTCCGGCCTTTAGAGCCATGAGGAGTGCTTTGGCCAAATCTTCTTTGGCTACCTCCACCGTCTCCCCGGCACCTTCCCTAGGCATGGAGACGGGGTCCTTTGTAGTCCCCCTGTCTCAAGACAGCGGAGCCCTGGGGCCTGAGGTCACCCCCATTGGGGTCCCCTCTTCCTAGAGGTCCCTCTGAAGAGTCTTGGAGGAACCCCCAAGAAAAAACAGTGCAAGAGGAAGCCGTTGACTCCCTGACGAGTCTATCACCTCCGACACCGATCTTGATGATGCGGAAGGGTCCCCCAAGTCGTCCTCGGATGATGTCTCCTTTGCTGACATCCTGGAAGTCCTCAAGCAACGAGGCGGCTGGCAGTCCAAACCCCCTTCCTCTGACGAGTCTGTGTTCCTCAAGGCCTTCGGGGCTCAGCCCTCCGCCTCCTGGGTGTCTCCGCCCTCGATGAGCTCCTGGATTTGATCTCTCAAGGCGTGGAAACATCCAGATTCTGTGGAACCGGTGCCTGCTCGCCCTAACAAATTTTGTCAGCCCGAAAGGAATTTCTCACCAAGGGTGTGGCTGTAGATGCTATGGTGGTGGCATCTGCTACCCAGCAAGATGTGGCAGAGGCTTGACGTCCGTCCATCCCCTAATAAGGAGTCTAGGAGCATGGACGGTGCGGAAGCGCACCCTCTTCAGCGGCCTTTACATTAAGGTCTCTGAATTACCTCACGCACTTCACTAGACTTCAGAGGGATCTGATCAAGGAGCTCTCGGATACCATCTCTGGTAACCTGCCTGAGCAGTTAGCCCAGACGGTTAGCTCTCAGTTGGCTACCTTGTCGTCGATATCGAACTCGTCCATGAGGCTCATTTCGTATGCAGCCGAGGGGGCGAGTAGAGCGGCGGGTACGGGTGTTGCTCTACGGAGACATGCCTGGCTCCCCCTGTGTCATTTTGCGGAGGCCTTCAAATCTTCCTTTGCCGACTCTCCCTTTGATGGGTCCTCTTTGTTCGGACCCAAGGTAAAGGACACCTTGACCCACTGTGAACAAGAGGGTAAAACTTTGACTGCCGTAGGAGCATGGTTTTCCTCTCCCTTTCGGCCTTATCCCAAGGCTAAAAGAGGAGGGAAAATGTGGTTCCGTAAATCTCAGAAGAATTACCCCTCACAGCAGGATGATCCCCCCTCTAGAAGCAGAGGAGGGGGAAATTTTTCCAGAAGACGCCTTCCCAGAGGCGGCAGAGGCCCCCGCAACACTGGAGACCGCGAGTCCTTTCGTGGCTCTTCAACCTCTCAGCATCCTTGAAGGATTGCCCGACTGTGCAGCTCCGGAGCCAGTCGGGGGTCGTTTTTCGAGGCACCTAAAGGCCTGGGAGAGTATCACTCAGGACCAATGGGTGCTCCGAATCATCGCCGGAGGTTATGTCATCCCCTTTTCACACCCCCCCCCCCATCCAGAAAAATCCCGGACCCCCACCCAGTCAACGGGATATTGCAGCCATCGAAATTTCAAAGCTGCTTCAAAAAGGAGTCATCCAACCGGTCCCCGTAGACCAGACCGGATTAGGGACTTACTCAAAATTCTTTTTAGTGCCAAAAAAGACCGGGGACTTGAGGCCCATTTTGGATCTCAGCAACCTGAATCGATCAGTCAAGAAGTCCAAGTTCCGGATGGTCAACTTACAATCCATTCTCCCGCTTCTGGAGAAAGGTGTTTGAATGTGCTCCATAGATCTCAAGGACGCCTATTATCACATTCTGGTACATCAGGCGTCCAGGAGACATCTGCGCTTCAACCTGGGAGACGGTCATTTCCAGTTCTGCGCACTGCCCTTTGGTCTCACCACAGCCCCCAGGGTGTTCACCAAATGTTTGGCGGTGGTGACTGCTCACCTGAGGAGTCTAGGATTCCAGGTGTTTCCGTATCTAGACGACTGGCTCCTAACTGCCACCTCCAGGCATCTACTATTACAGAACTTAGCAGCCACTATATCTCTAGGAACCTCCCTAGAAATCACCTTCAATTGGGCAAAGTCTGTGTTGCTGCCATCTCAGCTTATACGGTTTATCGGGGTAGACATGGACTCAAGGCAAATGCGGGTCTATCTTCCTACAGAGAGAATACAAACATTACAATCTCAAGTCCGAGCATTGCTCCTCAAGCGCCGAGCCCCAGCAAGGATGGTCCTACAACTGTTGGGTTCCATGTCGGCTACCGTTCTCCTGGTGCC
Organism: Protopterus annectens; assembly: GCF_019279795.1. Classification (NCBI taxonomy): domain Eukaryota; kingdom Metazoa; phylum Chordata; order Ceratodontiformes; family Protopteridae; genus Protopterus; species Protopterus annectens. The sequence continues at coordinate 72,249,680 of NC_056734.1, forward strand.
CTTAGCAAGATTACACATGAGGATTCTCCAGTGGCTCCTATTGGTCCAGTGGTCGTATCAGGAACTTCCTCTCAGTCACCAAATTATAATTACGGAGACGTGCAAACAGGACCTCCGTTGGTGGCTTATCTCGTCCAACCTGGATCAGGGGCGACCTTTCGTTCCCCCTCCTCCAGTGGCCACTTTGACTACGGACGCCTCCCAGACGGGGTGGGGGGGGGTCATTTACCTGGGCAGGTCAGTTCAAGGCAAGTGGCACCCCGGCGAAACTTCCATACACATCAACATACTCGAAATGAGAGCAGTGCTTCTGTCGCTACAAGCACTACACTGCTACCTCCCCCAAGGTATGATTGCCGTTCAGTCCGACAACATGTCAGTAGTCTGGTACCTGAACAAGCAGGGAGGGACCAGGTCCTACTCTCTTTGCAGAGAGGCCATGAGAGTATGGAATTGGGCTGTTGCAACCAATCGTTTCTTGGTAGCAACACATATTCCGGGGAGATCCAATGTGATAGCCGACAGACTGAGCAGAACCATTCTCTCCCTCAAGACGAGTGGTCTCTGAACGACAGAGTAGCATCTCAGATCTTCAGAAGATGGGGAACTCCTTGTTGCGACCTCTTTGCAACCCCTATCAACACGAAATGTCTATGGTTCTTTTCTCTTACCCTGAGTCGGGAGTTTTTTGCCAAGACGCCTAGTCCAAGCTTGGCCCAACGGCTTACTGCCTTTCCTCCGGTTCCCCTTCTCCCCAGGGTGATCCAGAAGGTGATTCACTTGCAGTACAAGATGATTTTAGTTGCCCCATACTGGCCTCGTCAAGTCTGGCTGCCATTTCTTCGGAAATACGCACTGGACGGCCCATGGTTCCTGGACCAGGTTCCAGATCTCTTGATCCACCAGTCGGGACAGCTTCACCAGTCCCTTCACTCTCTGAAATTAACAGGTTGGCTCCTCCACTTCCGACTATAGTCAGGAACCAGGTTTTAGACTCGGAAGTTATACATATCTTGTCCTCAGCCCACAAGAATTCGACTAAGAAAATGTATAATAGTAAATGGAAGAGATTTGCCATTTGGGCCCAACTTCGGGGTTTAGATCCCATTACTGCCCCGGTAGCGGACGTTTTGAAATTCCTAGCTTCCCTATTCAATCAAGGGTCTTCAGTCTCTACCATTAAGGTTCAATTAGCAGCTATTAATAATTTTCATGCAAGTACAGACCCACCTTTGATGAGCAATAAGTTGTGTAAAGCCTCCATGAAAGGTGCTGGGCTGCTACGTCCTCCAGTTTCTCATCCTGCTCCACCATGGGATCTCAATTTCGTATTAGGTGCCTTGACCTCTTCCCCCTTCAAACCGGCAGCAACTTCTGACTTGAAATTTCTTACCTGGAAGACCGCTTTTTTGGTGGCAATTACATCAGCCAGAAGAGTTTCGGAGCTTCAGGCCCTATGTGTCGACCCGCCGTACTTGGTTTTTCACAAGGATAGAGTATCCCTTAGGCCCAATCCATCTTTTGTTCCCAAAGTTTGTTCCAGTTTCTGTCTTCAACAGTCTTTGGAACTTCCAGTTTTCTTCCCCAATTACTCAGACAGAGCAGAATATATCTTCCATTCATTGGATGTCCACAGACAATTGCGTTTCTATTTAGATAGGACGCATCAAACACGAAAAACAGATCAGTTGTTTGTGTCCTTTTCAGACAATAATTTGGGCAAAGCCGTCACGAAGGTCACTATTGCCAAGTGGATCAGAGACTGTATTAGTCATATTTATTTTCTTTCTAATAGAGAGCTTACAACCACTGTGAAAGCTCATTCTACAAGGGCTATGGCTACTTCAACAGCATTTCATGCTAAGCTTGCCATTAGTGACATTTGTGCTGCGGCTACCTGGTCCTCTCCTCACACCTTTATTTCTCATTACAAATTGGATGTGGCATCTCAAGCAGCTTCCTTCGGTTCCACAGTTCTCAGGAGTGTTTTCCAGTGAGCCACCCAGGAATCAGGTGCTAGGGACGCTGTCCCATCAGTACAGATTGTAGGCGAGATAGGATCACATAACATCTTTTAGTTATGTACTTACCATAACTTCAGATTTTGGGATCCATCTCGCCTATATTCCTAATACCCACCCTCCTTCCCCCTGCCTTGGAGATCAGAAGAGACTGGACGGTTCGAGTTCAACCGTTTCATCTTGAAACATCTGGCAATGTTATATCAGCGGTGCATGTGTGGGTGCATGTATGCAGACAAACAAGATCTGGGTAATTAGTGGTGGTGCATCCTGGGATATAGAATAGCTCAGCCAATTAGAGACTTCGCTCTATTGCATAGTGTGCCGAGTCGGAGCCGAGGATCGGCTCCGAACCCATCAGTACAGATTGTAGGCGAGATGGATCCCAAACATCTGAAGTTATGGTAAGTACATAACTAAAAGATAAGGTTGTTCCTCAGAATCGAAATCCAGTTGGGCGGTTCTCCCAGCCTAGACCTCTGTTGGACTTGTGAACTTTAGTCCTTCTCTTTCTGTGATCACTCTTAGCCCAGTGGATCCAAGTTCACTCAAGGTTGTTTTTTGTTGGATTCAAAACTTTGGTCATCTTCCACTCTGGTGACAGCTGTGATCCCAGCCAGCTCTTGATTGTCTATGATCTGGAATGATCTTGGAGCGGAAGTGTCAGCACCAGATCTAGGGTTAGGAGTCCGACTCCTAAGTTGGTCGGAACCATCCCTTCCTCTTGAAGCTTCGGCATTTAATAGCTGAGCTTCACAATTGGCTTCGGAGCCTAGCCAAGTTCGGTACTGGAACCAACCTGGATTAGATGCCTTGGCTCCATCTAGGGTGATTTTGTTTTGTCCTTCAGCTTAGGCTTTTGAGGCCATCAAGAGAGCAGTCTTTGTCCCTGGTGAGCAGACTTCTCATGCACACTTAGCTCTATCCATCCCCCATAGGATGCCCTTAGGGTCCTGATCCTGCTCTTCCTATCCCATCAGGGAAGCTTGTTCCATCAAGCCCTCAAGACGGTCCATATTCAAGAGTCCCATTCATTGTCTGAGTCCTGGCCAGAACATCCCACTGCAGAGGCTTCTTGGAAGCATATATGCAAGAGCAGGCCTGTGGACTCCCACTGGAGTCATTAACTGAAGAAACTGATTTTGATGAAGGGGAGGGTCCCCCATATCACCACTTGAGGATGTTTCATTTGGGAGAGATTCTCAAACTTTTGTGACCCAGAGGGAGTCAGTTTTTCTTGAGGCCTTCAGGTCCAGCCCAGGTACTGCTTTGCTGGTCCCTTCCACAGATGAGGTGATCAACTTTATCTCAAATTGGGTATGAAGGGAATTGGTTTTGGTTGAACTCATCCCACATAAGCCAGACACATTTTTAGTCTCACCTAAAGGTTAGCCACATTGGAACAAGGGTCCAGCTGTTGATTCTATGGTGGTGGTGGCAGCAGCTGTGAAAAAGGAGCTGACCAAGGAGAGCTCCTGTGTCCATCCCCCTGACTAGGAGTCTAGATAGGATAGGTTTAGCAAGTGGATTTACATTTCAGCAACCTTTGCACTGAGAGTGCTTACCTACATGGTACACATGACAAGGTTTCAGAGAGAGATTTGACAAAGGAGCTGTCCAGATCTTTCTCAGGGTCCATATCTGCAGAGTACAGGAAAACAATGGACTCCCAGCTGGCCACCCAACAGGCCCTTTCCAATGCCTAGATGGGTCTGATCTCTGACATGACTAAAGGTGCTTTGAAAGCTGCAGGTGCAAACATAACTGTAAGGAGATGTGCTTGGTTGTGCTTGTATGACATTGCATTGCACTTCAAAAGGTCCTTTGTGAATGTCCCTTTGATGGTTCAACTCCTTTTGGATCAAAAGTTAAGGACAAGCTGCCTAGGAGTGATCAAGATGGGAAAACCCTTTTTGCCATAGGAATACAGTTTTCTGTGCACCAGAGGTCCTTCTCTAGGAACTAGTAGGGAGATAAGAAACTGTGGGTTCCAGAAGTTACAAAGGTTCTCTCCAGACACTCCTGAAGATAGAACTCCCCCCCCCCCATGGCAGAGGGGGGGGATTCTGATGGTGGAGGTCAACCCCACAGCTAAGGAGGTCTGCGAAATCAGGGCTTGTGGTGTCCATTCTACAAGAGGCCAATTCCAGTACTAAGCGCTTTCACCCACACACGTTAGGGCATCATCAGAGTACTGACAATCCATGCGTTAACTTCCTTTTAAATCCTTATACAAATTAAATAATTAAACAATTAATCAATTTATTTTCTACGCTGCTAATAGATTATCAATTTTAAAACATTAAAATCATCAAATATTAACATAAACAGCCAAGACTTGTGTAGAATTAATACTGATAATATGTGTATATATATTAAAACTATTTATCAAGAACCTATATATAAATAGTGCAAATAAATAAAAATGCAAAAAATATGTATATAAAGATAAATTATTATTAAACGTCTTGCATAAAAACATTAAATACTAATAAACCTTAAAAAGCATTCCCATAATGATAGTTACACTAACACTATAATTCATGTGGTTATAAAAAATGTTAAAAATCAACCAACTATTGAATATTAGCCTAATATGTACAATAATCAAATAAATTGAGACTTATACTTGAGTATACTGGATATAGAGATGTGCTCATTAATACTTTATTATTGTTATAGTAAGCAATTCTATCGATAACAAAGAATAAAAACCTCTTAAAATTCTGACATCTTGAACTATGTGTATAACGAGAACTAGTATTTTTTTTGTTTTTTTATATCTCTAACATGCTCCACTATCCGTTCTTGGAGTTTCCTTATTGTTTTGCCAACATAGAAAGCTGAACATGATGAACAAATAGCAAGATAAACCACCATTTTTGTGTTGCAGTTACAATGACCTGGGCAATTAATTGTTTTACTAAAATTGTGTACAGCAACATACGGTCCGTCATTAATAAATTTACATGCGTGACATGCCCCACATTTACTCATCTTAGATGAATTAAACATATATTCTTATTATTAACTGCCTCAAAATGTTCTTTAAGATTCATCCCCCTACTATATGTAATCTTGGGCCCAGTCCCTAAATTGTCAATTAGTTCACCTTTATTCTGAAAAATACTTATCCAGGTATCATGTATTATGTCAACTATCCTGGATGATACTTCATTAAATGGTATAATAAGGGTATCATTTCTAGTGGTGTTTTTAATCTTAGATGTATTGTTATCAAAACCGAACTTTATTATAGGTTTGTATATTTGATGTCTTTTTTTATGAATCTCTTCACTAACTTTAACAATTAATTCTAGTGGATAGCCTCTATCAATAAGCATATCTGATAATATTTTAATCTCATTACAAAAATTGGTGTCTTCACTAATAATTCAAGAAAATCTGACCATCTGTCCCTTTACTAAATTCTTTTTTTGGTAATAGGGATGGCAACTATCAAAATGTAAAAAAGAATTTGAATGCGTTTTTTTTCCTAAAAATGTTGGATTCCAACCTACCCATATTTTTATAAAATAATATATCTAGATACTCACAATTATTTTCAAATGTCTTAGTAGTAAAATTCAAAAAAACTGGATGTCGTTTTCAGAAAATTTTCAAATTCAATAAGCAATTCTGTTACCCTTCCAAAAAATAAGAATGTCATCCAGGTACCTTAAGTAAAGGGCAATATTAGGCCAAAAACTAGAAGTAAAAACATATTGTGTTTCCCATAAGGCTAACACCAGATTGGCATAAATGGGGGCATATCTGGCCCCCATAGCCACTCCTGTACTTTGTTTATAATGTTCACCATTAATAAACATGAAATTGTTTTCAAGTACAATAGCTATCAGTTCACCTAACAATTTACATTTAGCCTTATTTAAATCACTAAATTTCAATAAACTTGTCTCAAACATTTCAAGACCTAAATTGTGAGGAATCACTGTAAATACGTTGACATCAATAGTTACCATACTCATATCATCATCATCAGTAAAATGTTCTCTCACTTTTTCTAAACAATGCCAGGAATCTTTTAATATATGAGGCAAATGTTTTAAAGTTCCCTTACAATGCAAATCTATGTATGAGGCAATGGCTTCAGTCTTAGAACCCCTGGCAGAGACTATGGGCCTAAACGGTGGATTGTGTATATATCCTTGTGAATTTTAGGAATACCAAGATGGATGGCGTCATTGGATGTTCCACTAGTAAAAAATTATATTCATCTTTAGTGATGACACCATCCATCAGAAATTCATATAGATACCAATCCACCTTTACATATGCCCTTTCCATCTCATGTTTTGACGCCTTTTCATAAGTCATGTTGTCACTCAACATTATTGTCATTTTATTCAAATAGTCTGTTTTAGACATAACAGCAACCCCACCCCCTTTATCGGGTTTCATGACCCTAAATTAATCAGTAGTAGTCAGCTCCTTAAGACAAAATTTTTCAGCTGAGGTCAAATTATATGATGTAGTTCTTTCATTCTTTAGTGTTCTTCTAATTTATGTTTCACATAATCTTTCAAATAAATATATCATCTGGTTCTGTGGGGGTATAAAAGTACTACTCCTTTTTAGTGTAAAACTAGTATTGTCGCTCTGATTACATTTGTTACTAGCGAAAAACAGCTTAAGATTAAGTGTTCTAGTATAAAGTTTTAGATTAATCAAAATCCTACCAACATCCAATTTAAATGAAGGGAGAAATCTAAAACCCTTCTTAAAAAGGTTTACATAGGCAGCATTAAAGTAAGTGTCAGTGTAATTATATACACTAAACCCTCCATCTGTAATAACAGAACAGTGCCATTCAGTGTTGTCAATGTCCTTCTCCTGTGTAATTTCCATGGAATATGGCAATATATCAACACAATCCAGAGAATAAGGGCATAAAATGACACTGTCATGAATATCACTCGTACAATAACTTGTTTGATAAACTGGTGCCTCACTCAATAATGTTCTAGTTGTACTACAGTGACTACTATTTAATGGTACCAAGAATTGGTTCTGTGTGTTGTCTTGTAATAAGGTCGATTCTGTTGATATTGTTGGCCTCCATATCGATCCCGGAGCCGCTCTGACCTTCTCATTGTCGGCTCCTCTATATAAAAAAAAAAAAAAAAAAAAACATCCTCCATTCTCATTATTAACTCTGTAATTCTGTTGTGTACTAGAGTGGTTATTAGAAATATTCAAATTGTTCTCAGCAACTGAATCGATCACAGGCTGTTTCGACAGCCGCCTCATGTTTTTAAAATCTTTAAAATGCACGTACACTTTTTTATTCTTGTAGTCATTTGTGTCCCTTATTAATTTGTTTTTTTTATTTCTAACCCTTTACTAATAAATCTATCCATGTCTTTAATAATATTATCAAGACTAAATCTATTAAATTCAAATAACAAGTCTTGGCGAATGTTCTTATCTAAAATAACCAATTGTTCATTTAAAATAGCAAGTTTGCAATTGTTGCGGATAATTAGTTTAATCAGTTCAATACCTGTTCTATCGAACAGTTGGCAGTAGTCCAAACAGTTCTGTTCCTTCTACAAAACCAAACGGAAGTTTGAACACACGAAGTCCCTTAAGTACTTGACCAAGCTCAAGGGACCTCTCCAAAACAGCGTTGTCCATCTGTAAAGTTTTGAATGATCTCAGTGTCTTTTCAAACTCTGACAGCTGTTTGTTCAAATTGCCTAAATCATTGTTTTACTCCGTGTTGTGTGCTGAAAAACAGGAGCAGCTAAAATATCTTTTAAATCCATCGAGGTTTTCCGTACCTCAGTGTCTCTAGTAACACCGTCCCTAGTGTACGATGCTTTGTTCGATGGTGGGTTCCCAAGCTGAGCATTTCCTGCATTAACCCCTCCTCCTATGGAACATGCCGAACGATGACTAGCTGACGGTTGCATCGGACTCGATCCTGGTGTGGAATGTAATGTAAAAAGTTGCTCCTGAGACTCTAATAGCCATATTGGTTGCCACAGGAGTTTTAAGTCCTTTTTCCTGTAAAACATTAATGAGACGCTGCGTAGTCTCAATATACTGAAGAAAAAGTTGCTCCATAGTTAAAACCACGATAATCTAGGTAAAAATATATATAGTATAAAATCAGTGATCCAACAGCGTACCGGTAAGCCCCCAAGGGTAATAATGAACAGTACTAATACTTGTAAAACGAAAAAAGGCGAACCAGGAACAACTGCAAAACACCGATTTATTAATTAAAAGAAAAAGAATTCCAGTACTAAGCGCTTTCACCCACACACGTTAGGGCATCATCAGAGTACTGACAATCCATGAGTTAACTTCCTTTTAAATCCTTATACAAATTAAATAATTAAACAATTAAACAATTTATTTCCTATGCAGCTAATAGATTATCAATTTTAAAACATTAAAATCATCAAATATTAACATCAAATATTAACATAAACAGCCAATACTTGTGTAGAATTAATACTGATAATATGTGTATATATATTAAAACTCCTGTGGCAACCAATATGGCTATTACAGAGTCTCAGGAGCAACTTTTTACATTACATTTCACACCAGGATCGAGTCCGGTGCAACCGTCAGCTAGTCATGTTTCGGCATGTTCCATAGAAGGAGGGGTTAATGCAGAAAATGCTCAACTTGGGAACCCGCCTTCGAACAAAGCATCGAACACTAGGGACGGTGTTACTAGAGACACTGAGGTACGGAAAAACTTGTTGATGGATTTAAAAGATATTTTAGCTGCTCCTGTTTTTCAGCACACAACACGGAGTAAAAACAATGATTTAGGTAATTTGAACAAACAGTTGTCAGAGTTTGAAAAGACACTGAGATCATTCAAAACTTTACAGATGGACAACGCTTTTTTGGAGAGGCCTCTTGAGCTTGGTCAAGTACCTAAGGGACTTCGTGTGTTTAAACTTCCGTTTGGTTTTGTAGAAGGAACAGAACTGTTTGAACTGCTGCAACTGTTCGATAGAACAGGTTATTGAACTGATTAAACTAATTATCCGCAACAACAATTGCAAACTTGCTGTTTTAAATGAACAATTGGTTATTTTAGATAAGGAACATTCGCCAAGACTTATTTGAATTTAATAGATTTCATCTTGATAATATTATTAAAGACATGGATAGATTTATTAGTAAAGGGTTAGAAACAAAAACCCATAAATTAATAAGGGACACAAATGACTACAAGAATAAAAAGTTTACGTGCATTTTAAAGATTTTAAAAACATGAGACGACTGTCGAAACAGCCTGTGACCAATTCAGTTGCTGAGAACAATTTGAATATTTCTAATAACCACTCTAGTACACAACAGAATTACAGAGTTAATAATGAGAATGGAGAGGGTTTTTTTTTTTTTAGAGGAGCCGACACTGAGAAGGTCAGAGCGGCTCCGGGATCGATATGGAGGCCAACAATATCAGCAGAATCGACCTTATTACAAGACCACACACAGAACCAATTCTTGGTACCGTTAAATAGTAGTCACTGTAGTACAACTAGAACATTATTGAGTGAGGCACCAGTTTATCAAACAAGTTATTGTACGAGTGATATTCATGACAGTGTCATTTTATGCCCTTATTCTCTGGATTGTGTTGATATATTGCCATATTCCATGGAAATTACACAGGAGAAGGACATTGACAACACTGAATGGCACTGTTCTGTTATTACAGAAGGAGGGTTTAGTGTATATAATTACACTGACACTTACTTTAATGCTGCCTATGGAAACCTTTTTAAGAAGGGTTTTAGATTTGTCCCTTAATTTAAATTGGATGTTGGTAGGATTTTGATTAATCTAAAACTTTATACTAGAACACTTAATCTTAAGCTGTTTTTCGCTAGTAACAAATGTAATCAGAGCGACAGTACTAGTTTTACACTAAAAAGGAGTAGTACTTTTATACCCCCACAGAACCCGATGATATATTTATTTGAAAGATTATGTGAAACACAAACTAGAAGAACACTAAAGAATGAAAGAACTACATCATATAATTTGACCTCAGCTGAAAAATTTTGTCTTAAGGAGCTGACTACTACTGATAAATTTAGGGTTATGAAACCCGATAAAGGGGGTGGGGTTGTTATTATGTCTAAAACAGACTATTTGAATAAAATGACAATAATGTTGACTGACAACATGACTTATGAAAAGGTGTCAAAACATGAGATGGAAAGGGCATATGTAAAGGTGGATTGGTATCTATATGAATTTCTGATGGATGGTGTCATCACTAAAGATGAATATAATTTTTTACTAGTGGAACATCCAATGACGCCATCCATCTTTGGTATTCCTAAAATTCACAAGGATATATACAATCCACCATTTAGGCCCATAGTCTCTGCCAGGGGTTCTAAGACTGAAGCCATTGCCTCATACATAGATTTGCATTGTAAGGGAACTTTAAAACATCTGCCTCATATATTAAGATTCCTGGCATTGCTTAGAAAAAGTGAGAGAATATTTTATTGATATTGATGATGATATGATTATGGTAACTATTGATGTTGTCAACTTATTTACAGCGATTCCTCATGATTTAGGTCTTGAAATGTTTGAGACAAGTTTATTGAAATTTAGTGATTTAAATAAGGCTAAATGTAAATTGTTAGGTGAACTGATGGCTATTGTACTTGAAAACAATTTCATGTTTATTAATGGTGAACATTATAAACAAAGTACAGGAGTGGCTATGGGGGCCAGATGTGCCCCCATTTATGCCAATCTGGTGTTAGCCTTATGGGAAACACAATATGATTTTACTTCTAGTTTTTGGCCTAATATTGCCCTTTACTTAATGTACCTGGATGACATTCTTATTTTTTGGAAGGGTAACAGAGAATTGCTTATTGAATTTGAAAATTTTCTAAAAACGACATCCAGTTTTTTGAATTTTACTGCTAAGACATTTGAAAATAATTGTGAGTATCTAGATATATTATTTTATAAAAACATGGGTAGGTTGGAATCCAACATTTTTAGGAAAAAAACGCATTCAAATTCTTTTTTACATTTTGATAGTTGCCATCCCTATTACCAAAAAAAGAATTTAGTAAAGGGACAGATGGTCAGCTTTTCTAGAATTATTAGTGAAGACACCAATTTTTGTAATGAGATTAAAATATTATCCGATATGTTTATTGATAGAGGCTATCCACTAGAATTAATTGTTAAAGTTAGTGAAGAGATTCATAAGAAAAGACATCAAATATACAAACCTATAATAAAGTTCGGTTTTGATAACAATATATCTAAGATTAAAAACACCACTAGAAATGATACCCTTATTATACCATTTAATGAAGTATCATCCAGGATATTTGACATAATACATGAGACCTGGATAAGTATTTTTCAGAATAATGGTGAACTAATTGACAATTTAGTGACTGGGCCCAAGATTACATATAGTAGGGGGATGAATCTTAAAGAACATTTTGAGGCAGTTAATAAGAATATATTTAATTCATCTAAGATGAGTAAATGTGGGGCATGTCACACATGTAAATTTATTAATGACGGACCGTATGTTGCTGCACACAATTTTAGTAAAACAATTAGATGCCCAGGTCATTGTAACTGCAACACAAAAATGGTGGTTTATCTTGCTATTTGTTCATCATGTTCAGCTTTTTATGTTGGCAAAACGATAAGGAAACTCCGAGAACGGATAGTGGAGCATGTTAGAGATATAAAAAACAAAAAAATACTAGTTCTCTTTATACTCATAGTTCAAGATGTCAGAATTTTAAGAGGAATTTTAAGAGGTTTTTATTCTTTGTTATTGATAGAATTGCATACTATAACAATAATAAAGGTGGTGATAACACCTTACTTGAGGCCAAAGAATGTTTATGGCAATTAAGGCTAAATCCCACTTCTAGTCCTGGTATTAATGAGCACATCTCTATATCCAGTATACTCAAGTATAAGTCTCAATTTATTTGATTATTGTACATATTAGGTTAATATTCAGTAGTTGGTTGATTTTTAACATTTTTTATAACCACATGAATTATAGTGTTAGTGTAACTAATCACTATGGCAATGCTTTTTAAGGTTTTTTAGTATTTAATGTTTTTATGTAAGACGTTTAATAATAATTTATATTTATATTTAGATACATATTTTTTGCATTTTTATTTATTTGCACTATTTATATATAGGTTCTTGATAATGTGTGTATATATATATACATATATATATATATATATATATATATATATATATATATATATATAAACTATCAGTGTTAATTCTACACAAGTCTTGGTTGCTTATGTTAATATTTGATGTTAATATTTGATGACTTTAATGTTTTAAAATTGATAATCTATTCGCTGCGTAGGAAATAAATTGTTTAATTGTTTAATTTATATAAGGATTTTAAAGGAAGTTAACACATGGATTGTCAGTACTCTGATGATGCCCTAACGTGTGTGGGTGAAAGCGCTTAGTATCCTTCACCGAGGATTGGGTGCAGATGATTATAACACCTATAAGGCCATTCTTTTCCCTTTCCTCTTCCCCCATCAAAAAAGCTGCCCAGCATTCCACCCTCCCAAAGAAAAGTAGCAGTTATAGAAATAAAAAAGCTGATAGACAAGTGAGTCATCCAGGAGGTTCCACCAGACCAAAAATATTGGACCTCAGTCCATCTCAACCAGTATGTCAAAGTTCTGGATGATTATGGTACAGTCTGTCCTCTCCTTACTGAGGAAGGACAGTTGGACATGCTCGACAGACCTTCAGGATGTATAGTGTCCTATTATGATGGACAGGGAATCCAGAAGGTTTTTCTGCTTCTGACTGGGAGCCAGTCATTTTTAATTCAGGGCCCTGCCCTTTGGTTTCAGCACAGCCCCTATGTGTTCATTTAAGTGCATGGCAGTGGTTGCAGCTCATCGCAGACTGAAGGGTTCCGAGTGTTCCCTTACCTAGACTACAAGTTTATTTTCCAGTACTACAAAGAATCGTACATCTGTCCAGGAGGCTCCTTGCTCCAGGGTTCCGAGGATTCCCTTACCTAGACTACAAGCGTATTTCCACTACTACAAAGAATCGTACATCTGTGCGAGGGGCTCCTTCCTCCACTTATGCGCTCGTTTGGGTATCACAGCAAACGTAAACAAGTGTAAGATTCTCCCATTCTAGACGTTAGAATTTAAAGGTGCTCACCTGGGTATGGCATATCAGATTGCGAGACTTCCAGGCAACAGGTTGACCACCATACATAATCAAACATTACAGTTCCTTTCCTGGCAGGAGCCACCTATGAAACTGATTCTTCAGCTTCTAGGATTTATGGCTTGCCTCCATTACATTGGTCCCACTAGCCAAGTGCCACATGAGGGTTCTCCAGTGGGCAATTTCAGTGCAGTGGTCTATCAGATATCAACCTTTGAGTTCCAAATCTGAATAACAGACATTTGTAGGACACGCACACACACACACTGGTGGCTGGAGTCCTCGAAAGTATCCCATGCCTGACATTTTTCCTTCCCTGCTTCTCCCAATACCAGAGTAACCATGGACAATTCCCAGCTGGGATGTGGGCTTCTACATGGGAAAGACTGTCCAAGGCATTTGGTTACCTTCTCAGTCCAATCTTCACATCAGTATTCTGGAGATGAGGGCAGTCTTCCTAGCATTGCAGACCTTTCAGGATGCGGGACCTCTAGGCATGATATCCATTCAGATGGGCAACATGTTGGCAGTCTGCTATGTCAACAAACTGGGGGGAACATGTTCCTGTCAGTTATGTTGAAAAGTGTTGAGGATGTGGCAATGGGTTATATCTGCCAAATGGATTTCTCCAGAATGTACATTGCAGTCAGAAAGCAATATTCTGGAGGACAGGTTGAGCAGGTCTTTCTGTCAAGCTCACGGGTGGTCTCTGTCTGACAGTGGCAGAGCAGATTTCTTTCTCTGGGGTCAACCATGCTGTGATCTTTTTGCCTCCCCCGTAACACAATATGCCACAGGTACTTTGCCCTGATCCTTCAGGAGGGGAAGTCACCAAGGGACTCTGCGACCCACAATTGGCTTCCCAGATTCCTGTTTGCTTTTCCTCCTACTTCCCCCCCCCCCCTTATCCTAAACTTTTTGCAGAAACCATTGGAGAAGGTGGTCACAGTCATTCTCATTGCCCCTTTCTGGCCTTGACAGATGTGCTTTCCCATCCCCTGGCCTCATTTGGTACACTCTCCTTTGAATACTGGAACGTAGTCCAGCTCTTCTCTCTCACACATCTAGAATGCCTCACCCGGGCATCCAGCCCCTCAGATTAACTGCTTGTTTTTTCCACTTCTGTTGACAGCTAGTTAGTCCAGACTGTCTTTCCCAATAATCCACATTCTTATGTCATCCTAAAGACCGCCTACCAGGAAGATTTGCAAAAGCAAATCAAAGTGTTTTTTTTTTTTTTTTTAATTTGGTCCTCTCAACAAAATGTAGATCTTTTTTTCGACTTCTTCCATCTGTTTTAGACTTTCTGGCTTCTCTTTTCAGAATGGGGTCAGCTACTCCACTGTAAAAGTCCAGCAAGCTATCATTTCAGATTTTCATATTGGGGAAAATCACTCACCCATCACTTCTCTTAGATTATCCAGAGCCTTCTTAAGGGGCATTTTCCTTCTTTGCATGCTCCCCCTCCCCTTATAGATCCCATTCCTTCATGGGATATTAGCATTATACTGCAAGCTGTAACATAAGACCCCTTTGAACCTGCAGCCAAGGTGGACATAAAAGTTTCTGGCTTGAAGAACTACAAGGCCCTGTCTTGTAAACTCCATCTTTCATTCCTAAAGTAGCTACTGAGACTTCACTAAAACAATCTATGGGTCTACATTTTTCTTCCTGAATTTTTATCAACAAAGAGGAATGCAAGCTTCACTGCTGGATGTGCATTGTCAGCTCCATTTCTGTGTCTACTGTACTAGGGATATTAGAAAGTCTGATCAACTGTCTTTCTTAAAAGTCAAACTGGGACAAGGAGTTTCTAATGTGACTACCTTGCCCAAACCCATTATGGCTCATTCAGTTAGATCTGTGCCTACTTCTACCACATTCTTCTCAATGGCCTCTTTTGATATTTGCACTGCTACCACATGGTTCAATGTTCAATTTCCTGTCCAGGAGTAGGGTTGCTTTTGGTTCAGCCATCCTTCTGAATATCCTTCATGAGACCACCCAAGAGCTCATTAGCTGGGGACTATGTCCCATCTGTTGGGGAATGAACTGAAGAGACAACATCAGATATGAAAGTTATGTACTTACCACAAGTGTTATCTGCTTCCAATCTTCCTGCCCTTCTTTCCCCTTCCATTATTTTGGAAGTTAACTTTATTGATTTTTGGTATGATGGTATGGCCTGTCTCCTAGATATAATCATAAGCTCTTTAAGCTAGAGAGCAGAACGTAAGCAGAGTTTTGCTTTAAATAGTCTAGTCATTATGGATAGGATCCTGTCCATTAAGGGTTTACGCACAAACTCAATTTGAGTTAATGTTGGGGACAGGAGGGGATTATGGGTAAGGGGACGGGCCTAGGCTTTGGATCTCAAGTCTAGAGTGACCAAAGTCAGACCATAACTTTCATTTTTTTCTCCTATTGGTAATTGCTTTTGTAGTCATTATCAGTACTAGTAGTAATGCTCTCACTTCCGTAGTACATTATTTTGCACCAACTTAACAAAAACAACTCTGTACCAAGGAAGTGTCAGACTTGGCGTATTCATATCTCTTTTGTACTGAGGCAGCTCTTTATATTCCCAAGAACCTCTTTCTCAAGTGTCTTCTCTTTAACATATGTGTACTGCTTAAGATTTCCATGCAAAAATTCTAATTCTTATTTATTTTTTACACATCTAGGATTAAAATATGGTTCCTTCAACTACTCCTCTACAATATATTTGTTTACTCCTTGTTTTTTTATCATTGCACTGTATTGCTTTCCAAGTCTAATAGTGACTTATATGCTCTGCTAATTACTCTTTTCCAGTCTACCATTTCTGTACCAACCTTAATTATAAAGTCTAGCATTTGTGGTTTAATAAAATTACTTTGCATCCTCCACACCTCTACCTTGAATTCTAATATCAGATTGATACATGCAAGTTAATCTGAGTTTAATAACCCAAAAATGTGTACAGCTTCATCTCATTTTATTACTTCATCTCCTTTTATCATAGGTGGTTTCTAGGCTGTCTGCATGGACCTTTTTAGGCCTATCCATGCATCCTAAATTTATCTGATATGTTTTGGTACCCTAAGGGGTATATATAGGCTAGGGTTTGGGGGGTCAAATAGAAACATAGGTGCCCGACCTGGGGTGAATTTACAATTCCCCATCCACTGGTCCAAGTTACCCTTGAATTGGGTTAAGGAAGAACACTGCTTCACATGGATGGGAAGCCTGTTCCAGAGAAGGAGTGGTCTCTGAGATGCATACCTGTCCCTCCAGCATGACCTATTTACATTGCAAGCAAGCTTTTAATTCCCTAGTGTGAGTAATTCTTATGCGGTTTGTTTTTCAGACCTGTAGAAAGTCCAACAGAACAGGATTCAATGATATTTTTTATGCCAGGCATAGATTGCTCCTCAGTCTGTAGGAGACTAGTACAGGGATAGGGTCTTGAGGCGGTCTGAGTAGGACATGTTTATGTACTGTTTTCTTTTTGTGAGGAACCTTGTACTAGGATCATCTGTTACCAAAATCTTAGTTCTTTGTTCTTCTCCAAATGATCATGACATTCTCTCTTGCCTGTATATAGTATAATCTGTTGGCGGTGGTCTGTTTTTTCCAAGGTGTAACTTCCTTTTACGTAAAGACTTGCTTAATATTTTTGTTTATAAGGCTGTTAATGTTCATTTTATTCATTTCCTAGATCTACCCAAATACCCATGTGTGATCCTTTTGTTACCTCCTTGAGCACTATGCTCATCATGTGCTTCCATTTGAGCATGTAGCTCTTGTCCTGAATAAAATATATTAATCCAAGTTGACTGGCCTTAATATGCCTCCAGATCTGGAAGTCCCAAACCACCATGTTCCTTAGTCATTATTATTTTTTCATATTATTTTCGAATCGATTGTATCTCTTGTCAGTGTACATAAGTAACAATTTCCATACTCTTATCTTATAGTGTCTTGTTTTTTCTTCCCACATTTCTTTAGCTGTTTGGGATTTAGTTGAAAGAGGATATTGAGCAAAGTTTATCCTGTCATGACCCCACAAAAAGGGGAATCTCTGTACCAAGTCATGTGTCTGGGCATAGTTCATTACTATAGCCTTTTTTGTCTTTTACTTTATATTTTGCTGTACTATTAAACTGTCTCAATTTATCAAATACAGTTTTTATTATATCATCTGCAAACGCTTCCATTTTCTCAGTATTTCTCCATTTGTATTCAGTTATGTTTGTCTAATGTCCCTGGTTAATTACTCTAAATATAAAACAGAGTAATGATGAAAATGGACAGCCCCACGCAAGTCCTCTTATAAGGCCAAATACTTTAGACAGCTCACGACAACACTTCACCCTAGCTAAAGCTCCTCCGTAGATATAGAAATATTAATGTTGTTCATGTTTGTGAAGCAAAAATGTCTCAAAGTATCTATTCATATTTATATTAGAATTGTCAAACTCCTTATAGAGATTCAGAATTGAAACAGAACTCTAGATCAAGGGGATCCTTACCCTTCTTTTGGAATAGCTGCCATTACTGCTGACTTTCCAAATTAAAGGCACGCATCTCCACTCAGAAAACTGTTAAAGTGCATGCCAGACTTTTATCTCCCGCATATCCTCTTTCCTCACTTCTATTAAATTCCGTCACTATCGGAGCTTTCCCCTGTATTCTGTTCTCACATTGCTTCTTTTATTTCAGTTTCCTTTATTTTGATGGTAATACCTCTTTCTGCTTCTGTTAAGCAAGGAAGTTGTACTTGTCTGAAATGTATTACTATTTCCAGTGTGTTAACTGAATGTCTACATCATGTTTAATATAGTATACTGTAATACTTCACCGTGACATTCATAAGTTTTCCTGGGTATACTTCTACCATCTGTTCTCATAATTTCTGATTTTAGTTATCACCCATTCAACCTTTTGTTGCCTCAGACATTGTGCAATACTGTTCAGTTGTTATTGGGTTATTATCAAAACATTCTTTTAAAACCTTTGACCTGTGTTCATTCATATTTTCTAATTACACTTGCATTCTAATTTATTTCAGTTGCTGTTCAATCTATTGTGCTCTACATATATTTTTTTTACTTTTATAAATCCCTTGCTTTTAACCCCTGTAGATACCCAGTGTAGCTGTTATCCCGTATCTCATTTGCTTTCACTGTGACCACATTTCTGTTCTTCAGTTTACAATTATCCCAATTCTTTGCAAAGTTTGTACTCCTTAGATTCAAATCTAGTAACATTTCAGTTAAATTTTGATCTACCCAATCAATAAATGGCTTCCTTTTATCACACTATACATTTATTTGCTTACAAAGCTTACTTTGTAAATAAGTGTAATCTGATGTATAACTGGATGTATTTTCATGGTTTGGACCATGTTACAGTATTTTTTAAAAATGTAACATTTATCTAGTCTTCCTCAGGGACTGCATTTTACTGAAAAATGTGTATATTCCACTTCTTTCTACTTCATTTTTCATTACGTTAGTAGGCCCAAATGTATCTAGCTTCATCCAGTAATCAGTGGTATCTTGGCCCTCCAGAGACATCCTCCTTACTTTCTGTTGTGTTCCAGTCTCTATCATGCATCCTTAATGAAAGTCTCTCATATAATATTTTATATTCTTTTGGTTGAATGTAAAGTTAGTATAATTCTTTTACCCTATCATCAGCCTCCCACCACCATAAATCTTACCTGCCTGTCCTTTATTTGATGTCCTTCTCTTCGTCTGTTGCAGTATTCATTACATGAGGGAGTTCCCCACCGTAGGCGACCTGATGTCAGCCAGTATAAGAAAAGACTTTTACTACTGTAGGGTGCATGGTATGTCACATGTAGGCTGTGATCGAACATCGGCCATAAAGGTGACGTACGCATGCACCTTTCTCAGAACTTCTCTGCCTCCAGATTCCAATATACGGTCTGACTCAGAGTCATTTGTGATTCTTCAAATTTCAGATAAGTGCCTTGTTGGGTAATTTTTGACTATTTTGCTGCTGTCTTTGGTTAGAGTTCATGTCATCTAAAAGAAGCAAATGCCAATGTGGAAGACAAATTCCACACAAGGATAGCCATCTCCTGTGTTTGTTCTGTTTAGGCCCAAACCACGACCACAAAAACTGCTGTATTTGTGCCGAAGATCTTAAGGAGTAGATTATCCTCTTTAGCTATCTACCTAGAGCTGCTTGCAGAAAGAGCTATGGAGGGATCTGTGGTGGACTGAGGGTGAATTGATTTTGAAGCAAACATTCTGCTCTTACTCTGGATACCAACATCTTTCTTGAGCAGAGGAGAGCCCAGAGACATGTCCGGTTCACAGTTCAGATCCACAGACTGAGCCTGATGTCCAGGCTACCTTGGATCCAAGCATAAGTACATCTGCAGAAGCCGAGCAAGCATCCATGTAGGATGTCCAAGGGAAACCATGGCTTGTGTTAACTGAAGGTCCTAAGGGGATTCCTCAGATCCTTGTTAGGGAAGAGGTGGACTCTGATCTGATAGAATATAGGCCTAATTCGGGGCCTCCTACCCTACATAGGATAGACTTGCATGCAAAAAAGGAAACCGAGAACCAAACATTTGTCCCCACCAAAAGAACCTGTTAGCGACTGGCAACAAATCACTCAGGGCCTTTTCAATGCTCTTGTGTTCCTTAGGCCTCCTCCAGGTTTTACAGCTCCCTCTCCACTTAAATGGACTAGGGAAGAGGATTTTTCAGAGGAAGACCCATCTTCAGGGGAGTAATCTGTGGCCTACTCTTCACAAATCCCACCTACCCCGGATTATGCATCCCGAGAAGAGGAATCCAATGGAACAGATTCACCTATGGGGAAACCTTCCTTTGGAGAAACTCTAGCTAAAATGAGAAACCATTTTAAATGGGATAGCACTCAAGTATCTGAAGTGCAAAAAAGATACTGTGAGCTACTACAGGAAGAATCACCTAGTCCATCTGCTATTCTTTCTGTCTTGTCTGCCTTTCTTGATGCTTTTGCCTCAGCTTCACAGACACCAGATTCCATCCCCAAGAAGCCAAGCCACTTCTATAAGGTCCCAGAGGACTGCAAGTTGCCCTTCAGATGTCCTTCTGTGGATTCTTCTGTTATTTCTGTGGCTTCTGACAAGCCATACAGATTGCTGCCCTCCACTATACCCTCCTCCCATCGGATAAGGATATCAGGATCCTGGATAGACTAGGCAAAAAAATGTACACTTCTGCCACTCTAGCATTTAGGGACATAAATTACCAAACACACATGATCAAATTCACTTTAGAGCTTATGTCCCAACTTTTACAGGTAATTGCAGACATACGTGACTCGGGAAAGTAAAACCTTGGCTATTTCCTTGCTTGGCACATTTTCTCGAGTAGCACGCCACTCTGTAAAATACAGCATCATAGCCTTTTACCTGAGGACATAAAAGCCAAACTTATGGATACTCCTTAGATGCATCTCTGTTTTGTTTGGCCCTGCAGCTGCTAACTTTTTCGAATCATTGCAGGAAAAGGCTAAGGAATTGTAAGAATTGAAACACGTTTTTGTTTCCCCAGTACCCAAATTCTAAAGAAATTATTCTGCAAAAACTGTATTTCTGCATAGTTATTCAAGTCACCCACAACACAACAAAAAAATTGACCGGAGACCACAACAGCCTAGGCAACTCCACCACTAAAGCAACCCTTTCCAGACAAACCTTCCACTCTGACTGTTCCCCCCTGTCACCCACATCCCACTTTTCCAGCACCTCCCAGCCTCTGAATGCATAACCCAAGACTCCTGGGTCGTCTTCATTGTTCAAAAAGGTTACTTTATGGTATGGGATCACGTACTCTCCTTCAGGGGCATCCCTCAAACTCCCATGGAAAAGCTAGCTTTCTTCCCAGGGTTCTGTTAGAATTAATGAACCAAGGGACTATCCAGAGTGGTCCCAAAAAACAAATAGGAAGAAAATCTTGCTCCAGGTTGTTCTGGTGCCCAGAAAGGAAGGTCCCTGCAGACCCATCCTTGACCTGTCCCATTTTAATACCTTTCTAAGGGTACCCATTTTCGGTATACTGACCCTCCAGACTTTGTTCCCACGTATTTTGCTTGAAGCCTTCATGATTACCCTGGATATCAAAGATTCACATCCCTGTCCATCTCAGCTACAGTTCTGTGCCTTGCCCTTTGGACTTTCTACTACACCAAGGGTCTTCGAAATGCCTAGCCCGTGTGATTGCCCATTGCAGACTTCAGGGCATACACATTTTATCTTATCTGGATGACCTCCTCCTTCTAGCAACTTCCACAGAGGAGGTGGAACAAATTATTGCCCTTATCAATCTTCTACAAAGTTTGGGGTTCACCATAAACTTAAAGAAATCAATTCTCACCCTTTCATAGGATCAGATTTTCCTGGGGTGCAGGATGCAAACCGATCTTATGAAGGTCTCTGTACACCCACAAAAGGTACAGGACCTCATCCTTTACTTCAGAAATCTTCTGCTGGTTCACCACACTACAGCCAGAGTGTTCCTCAACGTCTTGGGCCTCATGGCATCCACCATTCCCTTGGTCCCCTTTGCCAAACTCCACATGAGAAAATGGCAATGGTATCTAAAGTCAGTTTGGGTGCAGCACCAGCACCCCATAGAATTCTCCAGTCCTCTCATTCCCTGTCTGAAGAGAGAACTTCAGTGGTGGGTACATCAGATATCACTCGACCCAGGACTCCCTTTACACCCTCTTGCTCTATGACAAGAGATCTTTACGGATGCCTCAGACACAGGTTGGGGAGCAACTTTTGGGCACCTGAAAGCACAAGGTGTCTTGTCTCCCTGTCAACTGAAGGAACACATCAGTGTAAGAGAGATGAAGGTGCTGCTATTGGCCATGGAAACCTTCCATCCTTCTTCCAACCAGGACCCCTAAAGCTGTTCACAGACAATATGGCAGTCCTCTGGTATGTGAACTAACAAGGGGACCAAATCCTATCTATTATGCAGGCTAATTCTTCAGGCTTGGGAGCTGGCAGTAAAATTTCAGGTGACCCTTCAGGCAGTGTACATCCCATCTTCACAGAATTGTGTGCCAGATTACCTGAGCAGGTCCCAAACACGATCCTACGAATGGATGCTTCAAAGGGATGCGTTTCTGGACATTGTCCACCAGTGGGGTATTCCTCAAATAGACCACTTTGCCTGCCCATGAACAGACAACTTCTACATTTTTTGTTCCAGAGAGACTCATTCTCTGGTCTGGAAAGTGGACACCCTTTCTTACTCTTGGAGGGAGGTGTTTCTATATTTCCTCCCCTTCCCCTCATTCCAAAAGTCCTGTCCAAAATTCATGAAGACAAACCAAAAATCTTACTGGTGACTCTCTTCTGGCCATGACAGCACTGCTTCCCTCTCCTGCATTTAGTCAAGGTCAGTCACCACAAGTTTCCTCACAGAGTGGACCTTCTCACAAGACAAAGGGACCCTCATCCATCCCCACTTGTTGACTCCTCCAATTGACCCTGTGGGTGACAGGGTACTAATTCCTTTCAGGCACCTGTTCTCTGAGCATGTGCTTACAGTCCTGCAAGAGGACAGAAAATCAAATACCAGAAAATCTTATTTAGCCAAATGGAAGAAATTTTCAGTCTGGTGTCTGAAATATAACCAGGCCCCATTGACAGTGGATTTTCTTATTTGTGTGAATTCCTCAATGCTGGCTTGGCTTACTCTTCAGTGAAAACCCATATGTCAGCCATATCTGCCTGTATCCCTTAGCTAACAGATTTGAGGCTAAGCAATTTTTATTAAAAGCGTCCTGTACATCAGACCTCCCAGGAAACCTAATCCACCTCCCCAGGACCTTAACTTTGTTTTGGAAAAGCTGACTCTCCCACCCTTTGAGCCAACTTCTTCCCCTCTCTACAGTACTACTCCTGGAAAACTTTTACTCCTACTCCTAGCCTTAACTTCAGCCAGACGTGTGTCTGAGCTACAGGCCCTTATAGTTACTGCACCCTTTCTGGTCTTCCACAAGGACAGGGTTTCCCTGTGGACAACCTGTTCATTTACACCTAAGGTAGTCAATGACCTGTCTTTAAATCAGTCTGTCCACTTACCTAGCTCCCCCCGCCCCAAACCCTAATAAAAGGGTGATCCATATTTTAGATGTCCACATACAACTTAAATTGTATTTAGACAAAACCAAAGCGGTCAGAAAGTCAGATCAACTTTTTGTTTCTTACCACCCCAGGGCTCTGGAACAGTCTGTGTCCAAGCAGACTGTTTCTTCTTGGATTTCAAAGACCATTACCTTTTGCTACACTCACCGTGGTAAGAGTCTCCCTTCCTCTCATATCTCTCAACCTCTTAGTGCAAGATATCAGGGTAAAGCTCAACAAAATGGGGGGACAAAGGCCCAGAAATAGGGGCATTTTTAAATATTGCTCTTATAAAACTAGAACGTTGCTAGAGTAACAGGTTTTGTTTTAACATATATTTTCTAAGGATTTGAAGTCTGAAACTCAACCGTACATCATTATTTAGTGACTTCAATCCTCAGATCATCACACACTGATTTGCCAGAAAACCACAAATTCTATGAGGAACAGGCCAAAAATCTGGATATTCTGCAAAAGTCTGGCCAGTTGAGAGGTATGGTTCCTCTGTTAGGCTGTCACCTCATATGGGGCCTTTTTCAAGGAATTGGATCCTAATTCAATTCTCGAAGCAGCTGCATGGACCTCTGTCCATACCTTCATCAAACACTTCAAATTAGATGGAATCTTTAAATCTAGAGCAGGGTTTGCCAGGGCCATACTGCATGGCTTCCTGGAAAGCTAGTCAGATATTCCTTCCTCCCTTACTTCATGAGCTTTGGTATTCTCCCTCATGTTTTGTGTACTGCAGCAGATGTATAGAAGGACATAAAATAGCTGTGCAAAATCTTAGCATAACAGTAGATGTCCTTCTCTTCACTGTTGCAGTACTCCTATCCCTCCCTCCTTCCCCCCTTAGCATTCCTTCTTCTTGGAGGATTCTTACCCTACTTCCTTAGGCTGGCATTCCTCTTGGGGCAGTCAATTTTGAGGATGGTGCACATGTACGTCACGTTTATGGCCGACGTCCGATCGCAGCCTATGTGTGACATACCACACACCCTACAGTAGTAAAAGTCTTTTGTATACAGGCCATCGGGTTGCCTACGGCAGGGAACTCCCTCATGTAATGAATACTGCAACAGTGAAGAGAAGGACATCTATCATTATGGTAAGATTTTACACAGCTCTTCTTTCTTCAATCTTTATTCCTGTCATACTTCTCAACCTATTAGAGCAAGAAATCTGGACAAAGCCTTAAATATCAGGGGGACAAAGACCCAAAAATAGGTACAGTTTTTGAATATTGCTCTTACAAACATAATAAGAACTGGTTTTGCATTGGCTTGAATTTTCTGAAGAGTATGATGTCTGAAATTCAAATGTCTGTCATTATTTTCTGACTTTAGTCCTAAATGACTTGCTAATGATTTTCCAGAAAACCAAAATTTTATGAGGAAAATACCAAAATATTAGGCACAGATCTGGACAGTTGAGAGGTATGAATTCCTGTACCATTTTTAATTGATTCAGACCCCTTTCTTTCACTGTCCTTCTATTCAGGAAAGAAACTTTCCTCATGATGCAGGTATATTTCATGTAACATTACTTAAGCATTGCTATTGTAAATATTGGTCATTACCTTGACTTTTTTTTTTTAAACAAGCCCATTTATTTTCCAAACTAGTATAGTAAATCAAATTGTGCCATAATAAAGATTATAGCAATAACCCACGCCTGGGTGTGGGTAATGCGGGATTTACCCACGGTTGGTGTGGTTTGGTCTTGAGGGTCTCCGTTGCTTATTTTAAAGCTGTCTCGCTATGTTAAACCCATGTAACATAGCGAGACAGGTTTAAAAAAAAAGCAACGGAGAAAGCAAGATCTCCGAAGGAGTTTAACATAGCGAGACAGCTTTAAAAAAAAAAGCAACGGAGATCTCCGTTGCTTTTTATAAACCTGTGTCGCTATGTTAAACTCTTAACATAGTGAGACAGTGTTTTAAAAGAGACTTATACTAATGGAAAAAGTCCGGGCGACTGGACCTTTTTCCATTAATATAAGTCTATTCAGCAATATTAATGGGGGGGTCATGGTATAATGTATTTTATTCTACTAAACTTGTATTCTTTGTCTGTTACAGACTGATCCTTCATTTTCTGTTTTTATCACTTTTTGTGCCCTTTTATATGTTTTTCTGTAGCCTTTCTCGAAAGAAACGTGATCTCTTTTCAAAGACACATGCACAATTTCTTTTCTCCCTAGAAATAACATATTAACTATATGTAAATGTTTCTGCAAAACCATAGAGCTGACACTCTGCTGTGTAACACTTGTTCCAATGTTTATTTCATTCAAACTCTGTGGGGTATAACAGCAGCTATTATAAATCACTGATCTGTTTACTTCTTGTTGCAGCATTTTTCTTAAGCTATCACCATTTCCTTGTGTTAGGTTGGAAGTATTTCAGATTCTGTAGCTTTTTTTAAAAGTTCAAAGTTTACTATTTAGATATGGTAACTCCACCCTCTTGCAGAGTAGCTGAGTTTATCAAGAAAGGTTAATTTCTTTCCAAGAGTACTGGAGACATGCCAGTCTGTACATATATGACAAGAAAATGAAATGCAGTAGTTATTTTCTCAGTGATAGTTGTTGTTGGTCTTTCTGCTTTTCCCAGTTAGGGGTCACCACAGTGGAACTCTGGTCCGCTAATGATTGGCAGTAGATCTTCACAAACGCCGAGGTGCCAGCTCGAACGTTCAACCTTCAACAGAGGCATGCCCATTTATGCATGTCTTTTGAATGCCCACCCAACCACGGGGAGGACATGCAGACTCCACATAGAAGGCACTCCCCGCACTCCAGCCGAGAATCGTACGGGAGAACCTCTTGCTGTGAGGCAACAATGCTACCGCTGCACCACCGCGGATGTTTAGTTAATGGTTCTAAAATGACTCCCAGTGTGCATGTTTTACATTTCAGTCATACCAAACAGCCATATTCATTCAACAAACTCAGTGCATTATTTGTGAATGTTGCAATCTATCCTCTTTTTAGTCAAAGTATGTGTCTCATTACTTTTACATGCATCCCTTGGCCTAATACATGCATTACCAGGTCTAATTTTATATAGTATTGTCTGCTGGTTTCTATCACATAATATAATGATTTTCTTTATCGGTGGTTTACCTCTCTCCTCCTCCCTTCCATGCTGTCATAGTACCTTTATTAAAAACAGAAGCACCATAAAGACAGTTTCCAGTTTGAAAATGAGGATTTTTATCAGACAGCATTTAGTGTATGTACTCCCATTCAGTTAAATTTAAACACTCACTTTTAAGTGCAATTTTTACAGATAATACTTGTATTATTAAATTTGTATTATTCAAATAGTTATAGTCTGTTTAGTACTTGCTAATTTCAATGGTTTTAAGGTGTCATTTTAAAATACAGTTCACATTCTAAGGCTTTCAAATCATTTATCATATAAACATTTATCCCATTTTAAGTAGTGCCCTCATTCAGTGTTCTCTATTGTATTTTATGGGTTTGTTCACTTTTCTGAAAGTTGTTTCATCATCTTATAGGTAGGTATCGGCCCAAGGGCCTACGTAAGCCTAGCCAGCAAGGTTCCATAGCCTACGCCACCCAAGAAAGTCATTTTCCTGTGCCACTGTCCAGCAGAGAGACAGAAGTGATCCCCGGGGTGTATTTCCTATTTCCCATCCACTCATCAAGATTTTTCTTGGAGTGCAAATGAAAAACTTTGCTTGACCTAGATGGGTAGCTTGTTCCAGAGTATAGGAAGTCTCTGGCACAGAAATCTATCCCTCCAACATGTCTTGTTTATTGTGGTGACAAGGTTTCGGTCCCTAGAGCATGTAGCTCGGAGGGATTGGGATTTCTTTAGGTGTAGCATGTCCAACCTCTCTGGGTTTGACATAGCTTTATATGTTAGGCAGAGATCACCTCAGAGTAGGCAATATGCTATGGAGTAAAGCTAGAGTTTTTTGAGGCGGTCAGTGTAGGGCATTTGTTTGAGGCCAGTAATCCTCTTTGTGAGGTACTTCTGTGGCCTTTCCAACTGCTGCAGATGTCTTGTGAGGTATATTCGAAAAGGGGCGTTGTACTCTATAATGGGTCTAATGAGTGATGAGTAGAGGGGAACAATGAACTCTTTTCCTGGATGAGAACCCTTTTATGATGAGGTGTGCCACATAGAAGGACTTCCTGACTACTGTGGCGATGTGACTATCAAAGGAGGGACTACTGTCCACCTGGGTTTCAAGGTCTCTTATCACACATTCGGTGTTAAGTAGATTGCTGCCTATGTGGTAGTTCATGGGTACAGAGTTTTTACCAAAGGGGATGACACTGCACTTTTTGGCATTGAGCTTGAGGCCATGGCTCTGACACCAGGCATCTGTCTCAGTGAGGCCCTTCTGTAGGATGTCCACATCATTTAGGGACTTGACTATGGCTCCTAGTTTGCAGTCATCTGCGAACTTAGCCAGAGGCCTTCTGTGTTAACCTGTACTTCAGAGAAATAGATACCAAACAGGAGAGGTCCCAGGACGGAACCCTGTGGTACTCCACTTGTCATTTTTGGAAAACAGGAAAATGGCTTTTCATCAAGTATCTCCTTTTAAGTGTCGATCTTTGTTTTTTCTGTACCTGTTGACTATTTGCTTGTGCCCTCACAATCCCCTTCCTGCCTGCTGCTGTTTTTCTCTTTGCCAGTTCATCTTGTGCATGTCAAGGGTCTGTGTAGGTTTCTAATCCAAGTGGATAAAATATTTGCAGTATAGTAGGATATAGTAACTTAAATCGTTATTTCTCCACAAAGTCTTATGGAAGAAGAAGAGCATTTTTGTTGGTTTGTGTTTCTACTGAGAAGTCATTATCCATTTAAACCATTTGTCTCCAACCTTTAAGATTGTTCCCCTCCTCCACAAAGTAGCAAGACTTCTCCACTTGAGCTGATATGTCTGCAGTTTATCTAATACTAGTCTTGGCTGTTTTCTCAATTTCACATTGGAAATATCTGCGCTGAATACTTTCTATTGTAATACCAGCAATAGAAAGTCCAGTCCATGAGCTGACACATTTTCTCACAACGTTTTTACTGTCACTCCCTTCAGTTTGTTCTGGTACGGCTGTAAACCTCAAATTGTCTCTGCATGACCTATCCATGAGTTCAGCTAATTTCTGTGTAATTTGTTCGTATTTTAATTGCTGTTCCACTATTTCCACTATTTTTTCTTTTCATTCAGCAGTTTATATCTATACAGTTTCCTCAATGCCTGGTCAAAACATCCTGTTTTTCTTGTAGCTCTCTGTTATTTGTCTATCTAAAGTCCAATAACTTCTCTGTCATCTTGAAAATGTCAGAACACATTGGGTCAGTCTTTCTGTCCATGGTGACTGAAAAGTTTTCTCATTCTGCTGCCGTTACCATCTGATTTTCCTCACTCTGCTCCACCACGTTGCTTTCAGTCTTCTTTTGAGTTTTCAGTTTCTCTCCTTTTTATTTTTCTTTTCATTTTGACCTTCTCAACATCGTTGACTCTTCAGCTAGCAGTTTCTGATCATTTACAGTAGTTTGCAGACTTTTGTTGATTTTAAGCTGTTCACTGACCAGAGCTCTGTTTTTAACAGTTTTACACTGATGACAGTCTTCTGTGTGGAGACATGCATGAATGGGCGTACCTTCGTTGAAGGTTGTCAGAGCTGGCAACTCTGCATGTAAAAATCTACTGCCAATCATTAGCGGACCGGAGTTTTGCTGTGGCGACCCCTAACTGGGAAAAGCCGAAAGACACAACAACACTGATGTTGCTGCCATCTTAGAATTTTTAAGACTGTTTTTGTCTTGTTTGGTTGAAAAATTAAAACCTGTAGCTAGTTTGCTTTCTCACAAGGATTCTTAAGTTGTGCATTTGTCTACCATATATGGGCACTGCTGATGACCATTGTGTTTTGCTGAGAACTGATCGGGTTGTACTTCATAAAAGTTGCTCTGTATTTGGCATCCCTATTAATATAGGCATGGGAACCGCACTGGGGCCTACTCAGAACAACAGGTAAAGCTATGGAGAGAATGACTGTAAATTTTTGAGTCTGGGGAACTTAACATAATTTGTCAGACGTCTTGGTGGCTGACTGTCAAGTAATTGGCTGGCTACAAGGAAAACATAGTCTAATGCTGGCAACACAGGAGGAGCAGCTGCAGGTTGAGAGAGTCCACTTGTCACATATCATAGTACCTTTGCTGGGATTGTTTCTTTTTGTTCCCACTGAAATAATTCCTGCACTCTGGAATAAGAACTTGAGAAACGCAATCTAAATCGAATTCCTATCACTCAGACTATGAATCAGAGTCTAAGTGAGAGGAAAATCTTTTTTCTTTTTAAATTCAGGGAAGGCTCAAAATGTACATATTAAGATGCTTGAAATAAACCTTTGGCAAAAACCCAGGCAATCTTCCCTGTTTACTCTATATGATACAGGAGAAGAAAAAGGCCTAACTTTGTTTTCTTTTCCTAGAACCCCTCCCAAGCCAAGAAAAAAGAAAATCTTCCAAATGACATTTCCTTTCCTGGAAATCAAACACATTTGCCTGCTCCCTTCTCTGATACCAACAAGAGTTGTCCTCACTTGCCCAAAGAGGACAGCCTAACCACTGGAGAGGACTTGCGTATCTCTTGGTCCTTAGCGGTTTCTTGAGGAGCAACACCAGCAAGCTAAAAAAAAATGCAATGAGCAGTCCTTAGTACCTAAAATGGCCACAACAGTCACTCATCAGTGATTAAGGTGAAGTGGAAGTCAACTTCAAGACTAGAGACTCCCATACAACTTTTTTCTTTTTTTTTTTCATATCAGAGTGGGAAGAACCGAAGAGCTAGAAGCATGGTCCAAGTGTCAAGTCTGACAATTGTGTATTAGAGTTCTGGACAGAACTTAGCTCGGCCAGTCTAAGTAAATAAGATTTTAATCGCCGGAACTTCTGGCCTAGCTCCAGACCGCATGGATTTTGACTTCGCTTGCCCCAGCCCAATGCTTTAACGCACGGTTTATTGGACGCTCTTCCAAATGGTCACTCCTTCATGGAAACCACTCTTACTGCAGCAAAGGAAGCGGTTCACTGCTTTCTTATGAAATGCCTACGGCTGCCGGACCAAGAACGAGACAAAGGCGCCACCACAAAAGCTACAACATACCCTAGTACCGCCGAAACCACTGTCTCGTTAACCTGGAAAGGAGGCTCCCTGTTAACAGATCTACCTTTGGACATACCATCAAGACATCATAAGCCAGGCCCCCAGCTTCTAGTTGGCCCAGCTGGCCTCGGCCAGAGTGCCCCGGCTAGGCTTTCCAAAACTTTTCCTGCCAAATCCACTTCAGGAGACTCCTGCTTTGCTGCCAAGGCATCAAGGCAGAGGCCTTCATGGC
Source organism: Protopterus annectens (assembly GCF_019279795.1). NCBI lineage: Eukaryota > Metazoa > Chordata > Ceratodontiformes > Protopteridae > Protopterus > Protopterus annectens. Next base: position 72,280,478 of record NC_056734.1, read on the forward strand.
CTCTTTAATCCTAGCTGCTGCTGCCCTCACAAATTGCTAGGCCAAATCCTTGGACATTAGGCCTTCCTCCACCCTCCTGATCCCTCCCAACCTCTCTCCTCAGATTTCAAGGCCCCAGTCCTGACCCAGACAACTCCTCTCCCTCTCCTATGAGGAAAGACCAACCAGAGATGACCCTCTCCACTGCTCCTCTCCTCCTACCTCCTCGATGGACTGATTTTGGAGACCTCCACACCAGGCCTACTCCCCTTTGCAGATTCACCTCAGGATAGAAAAAATCTTTTTCCGCCTTCCATTTTTAAATTTTTCCAGGGGGAGACTTCTTATCCCCCACCTTTTAGCACTTCAACAGCATCAGATCTCTTCTCTGATACCTGAGAAAGAGGACCCTTTGTCTACTCCCGCCCCAATAGGCCCTTAGCCATACCCTCCTTTCTTCTGACCGTGCATTTGCACTTACAATGTCAGTACCACTGCATCTGATTTTCCCCGTGTCCTGCAACCTGACAGATAGACCAGACAGGGTCCCCAAGGGGCCTTACCACCTGTCCCAGAGTGCTAGAGCCAGTACAGAATTCTGAGAGATGCCTAGATGGCTTGCTGTCTTACTGCCAAAGAATCCTCTAAGATGAGAGAGTCTACAGCATCAGAGAGATTTGGAACATCACCTGAACACTACTCTTTCAGAGGGATAATTGATGGGGACTTTCATATCTCTTTCTGCTAAGAATTTTTGTTAGATCAGCTGAATAAGAAGCTTTCTTCCTCAACACCTTTTAATCAGAATCTCAGCTGCATTTTTTAGATCAGAGATGACTGGTCAGTAATCATTTTTGCTGCAGGCTATGGTACACTGGAGGAGATCAGCCATGTCAAGGCTAAACTCCTCGATGCTCCAATGGGCATGCCTGGCTGAAGGAGCAATCTGCCAGACCATGTCAAGGCTAAACTCCTCGATGCTCCAATGGAGAAACAAAGCAAAATGAATTCCTGCAAACAGGAGATCCTAAAGCAAAGGTGGGCTGGCAAAAATCTGTGCACTCCAATTGTCCCTTCTAAGAGACCCTGCGGGCACAGCAGAACAGAGGCCTCAAAAGCCTAGGAGCAGGCTATTCGTAAGACCAGAGGGCAGAGGGCAGCAGAGCTGGCACAGCCAGACAGAGCAGAGGCCTCCAGTGCTCACAGGGCAGCAGGGCAGAGCCTACAAACAATGGTCTGGAGGAGCAAGAACAGCCGGGGAACAAAAAGGAAGCTCCAGGACAGAGGGTTTGACCTGACTTCTGAAAGGATTAACAGGGAAAAACTGGGATACCTTGGCTGTAAAAACAATCCACACGGGCCAAAAACTGGCAAAAGGACACAAAGGGCTTCCAAACTGGCAGAAAATAGACAAGGGGCATGGTCCTAGCAACAACTCAGAAGGGCAAGTCAAATAGAAAAAATTCCAAAAAGGCAGAAGGCAGAGGCTTTAAGCCAAATTATTCAACTACTTCAGATGAAAGCTGCCAAGAACCGCCTAAATACCAAGGCTATAAACAGATTTTAGCTCATCTTGGTCCTGGTAAAAAGAAAAGGATTAAGGCTACTTCTCGAATGCGCAACCAGAACTTCCTAAGGAACACTCTCTGGTCTCATGAATGCTGACCTCTCAGCAACTTTTACCATGCTGGGCAAGGAGTCCATGCTGGGCCCTCTAGTCTGGCTGGAGGCATACTTCAATCAGGGAGGCATTCGACAAGATGCTTTATCTGCTGCTGGCATTGCTGTACATCAGATATCTTTTCACCCCAGCATCAGTCATTGCCTGCTGCTACCATCAGTCCTTATCTTGCCTGGTATCAGGAATTGACGGATGCATGCAAAAAAATTTGCACATATCCCCTAGGATCAAAATCTGTGCTTATCTCCTGGATGAACACAGTCCAATTCATAAACAACTGACTGCCAGTCATACTGGAGAACAGTGCCTTGGGTCGATATGTGGACACTGTCAAGATTTGACTACAATCATCCCACAAGAAACAGAAAATAAAAAAGTCCAAGAACAACAAGACAAGAATCCAATTTAAACAGAAGAAAAACAAAAATACCAAAGTTACAATTAAACAATTTTAAGCCTTATTTAAACATCTTATACAGCATAAGTCAAAATCCACAAGCCACATCTGCAGATGTAAAATCAGATGTGGTTGCAACAGATTCACCATGAGAAATTGGTAATAGGCTTAGAAACCATGCAGAGGTACCACAACCAATTAGAGTCTGTCTTACAGTCAACAGAACAGGCCCAATCACAAAACCAAAAACAGGCTCAGGCCTGCCAGTCCGCATGAGAGTTGTGACCAGACAAACGAGGGACGCCAAATCAGGAGGACACCACGACACAGACCAAAAGATACCACGCTTCCAACCTGGCCTCATGCTCAGCAGGCATGGCAAACTGGGCAAATGCTATGGCGCATTCACCAACTCAGCACAGCACAGGCAGGCAGACATAAGTTGCCACAAAACAGGCATTCCAGCATGGACATCAGGCAATAACAACAGACAACACCAACACATACAGGAGGTATGCAAATGGGAGGCACATTCCATGTCGGCATATTCCTACCTCAATGGGCAATGGGAACCTGTCTGAATCACCATGAAAAGAAAACCAAAATTGCTAACAGACCAGCAAACAAACTAGAAAGAACTACACACAATGCCGGATTTAAGATGCAGACAAATGGATATGCACGAATGGGGAATGCCAAATATAGGTCAGAAATGGGAATGAAAACCATCCAAATGCCAGAGACCACTCAAAGCAGCCCTGACCGGATGCCAACAAGGACATACTCTCCTCAAGCTCTCACCACCCCACCTCTCTTCAGTGGGAGAGGATTTCTAACTGTATGCTCCTCCACTCCCCTCCCTGTGATGTGTCCAAGGTCCCAAGGAAGATCAGGAGAAGCCAACTGGAGGATACATACAAGGTGACTGGCTGGTTATAACTGGCTCTCCCGGCCTCTTCTCTGGCCTCTTCAGGCGCTCCTCCCCTCCTCTCCCCCTGAATTCAAAAGACTCTGCTGGATGGAAACAACCTCCAAAAATCAAAACCAAAAAAACATTGACACTAGGAAACTAAAAATTCTCAAAAAACCCCAAACCAAATGAAGGCAGCTCAGAGACCATCCACCTGAGGTCAAGGACATTCTAACGAAGACATCACAGGCTAAATGGAAAAGGCTAAATGGAGCAGAGCACATCAATACAAAGCCTAGCAGAAGTCCTTCCACGTTTGTCACAGTAGTCCCCTTAGTAGAAATTGTTCATAATGGCGTCTCCAGCTCCTCCAAATACCATCATGAATCCTTTATTCAGCAGAATGCTTCATCCAACCACCTTCTCTCACAACCCTGTCTGCCCATCAACAATTCTCACCTCCTGCAAAATGTCTCTCAAGGAGTGAGAAAGAAATTGACCCCTCTCTCTCACCTTTGTATCAGGAGAACTACCTTAAACCTCCTTTGAACCAGCAGCATCAGCAGACCCTTTCCTTCTATCTGAAACTGCTTATCTCTACAGCAAGAAGAGAGCAAGAAGAGTATCCTTTTTTATGGCATTAATGGCAGTAGTGCTTTTTCACCAGGATAGGTATCCTTGTGGTATTGGGGTATTGAACCATCCTAGAGTGTCACGTGGTATCTTCCCTAACTTCAGACAAAGCTATTTTTTTGCATTTGCACACCACTAAATGACAGAACTGGCTATACACTTAAACTGGACAAAACTTTAAACAGAAGAAAACTACCAAGAAAACTGATGAACTTAAAAGAAACAATTTCAAACTGGGGTGCAAGGAATCAATTTCCAAACAAAATTAAATTGCATGCTTTGCATTATTCAATGCTACTCCTTTTCCATGGAAAGACAGCTCCTGAAAATATCAGGCTCACTACCCACACTACAGCACCACCACAGGGGTAGCTACCATTACATGGACTAAGCTGGAGGGGAAGACCAAGTCTGCTGAGTAGCCATACTACCACCCAGCATTTGCCAAGCATTACAATCAGTTTTGCACTGGCAGGGCAGCAGGGGTACTTACCTTCATCCTTCTTTTATCCTCCCTCCCCTTCTCTTAGTATCTCCTTCTACCCATATGTATTGACTGCAGATGCATCATGTGCTGATGCATCCTTGATTTGTATATATATGTTTGTACCATATGTGGTATATAGGGATGCTGCGATAGGCACCACCCTCCTTCCCTCCCTCCCCTCCTTCCTAGGGGGCTTTCCCCTCTTTTCAGCTAACTGGGGAATTATGGGGAAGTTATTGTATTTGTTTGTATATTATATATATATATATATATATATATATATATATATATATATATAATATATGTTATGTGTATATATACTACTGTTTGGAACTTTTCAGCATTATCCAAATTTAGCCTTCCTAGAGGGGGCACCTGGCATGGGGCAAGAAACACTGAGGGGAAAATGGATGCTGATGCCTTTATACCCTTGAAGCTCTGACATCGGGGCGACATCAGCCAGCGAGGCCAGACCCAGACGAATCCGGGTCGACCAAAAAGCTGCCCTGAGGCAGGACAACCCATATGTTATGACTGCAGATGCATACCTATCGGACATCTACATTTATGGTAGGTACAAAACTGTACTTTGTTCCTGTAGCCAGACTGAAGAAGTAATAAGTTTTAAAGCCAACCTCCAAAAACACTAGTCTTAACCCCTAACTATAAATTTTGATAGAAAAGCAAACCTTTTTCTCACATAAATTAGTAATTTAAAAGGGATTTCCCTGCAGGAAGGTGTTAGGAAAAAGAAAATTTTAAGGTGGATTTTTTTCTTTAATGCAGATACTAAAGACATTGATTTTAACCCCTAGAAATTTCTGATAGAAGAACTGGTAAAAATTGGTAAAGTGGAAGGTATTCCCCGATGGGGTATTTGTTTGCCCAACACTGGAAAAGCACTAGCCAGCAGTTGATCACTCAAAGCTCACAGGGAAGAGTATAACTTCAGTGACAAGGAAGTTCTGAATATTTGGCATCCTAACCACTGACCGTCTACCATTCTCCATGAGCTTCTCAACAGTTAGGGGGCATGGAAGATGCCCTGAAGCCTTGGAAGCTGTCTGGGTGTCCTGTCCTTGTCCCATATAACTTAGGCTGCTGCAACAGTTATCTAATAATGAACATTTTAGCGGCGCTTGCAGCAAAACCCTCTTTTGTGTATCTCTCACCTTTGGCAAGTTACCCTATCCTTACTCCTATAGTCCTGATATCTGGAAGCAACTAAAAGTAAAATCAGGCATTTCTTTATTTTTATTTTATGTTACTAATTTCTTAACCAGGTAAACCTGCTAAGTAAAAGAGCTGCTTTTCTTGGGCATTCTTGCAGCACTGTTCTGGTTAAGCAAGTTGAGAATAAAGGTATTTAACTCTTGACGTCCCGATGAAATGTGTTAGCTGCTCATCACTTTAATCCTCTGCACTAAACTGCCAGAGTTCATCGCCTCATCAAAGTAAAGTGTATTATATAAAAAGAGACCCTGCTGTAATATATTTTGTAACGTGCAGAAGTCATAATCGGAAACTGATAACAATATGGCAGTGAAATCTAAAACCTCAGAATTCATTTAGGCAGTGAGTAGTGAACAGCCTGTCTTGAGTACTGTTGCTCATCTTCTGACCTGTTTGGTCTTGTAGTAAACTTTGGTTATGCACTATCCTTTGACAGTATAATTTGTGAATGGTGATGCACTATTTGTGACACTGTCACAACAAAGGAAATATTTTATATTATGGAGATTGTTTGTATTTTGTAAAAGATTACATTCTATGCAGGTTTGTAGAAATACTGGCAGACAGGCATACAAGGTGTATTAAAGCCCTTGAAGGTGCAAAGAGTTTGTCTTGACTCTACAACAGAACTATTCACTTAGCATTCTATGGCTTGTTTCATGAAGAGTTCTTTCAAATGAGCAGGACTTTTGTAAAGAAAAACTAATGTGTTTTAATCCTTAACATAAATATTTGGTATATTACCTTTGTAATGGTTTGAAAAATGTCTGTGAAGTAATCATTTACCATGCTTATTAACTACCTGTTTGAAAACTCCAGGAACTGGAGGGTGTCTCTTATTCTTGTAATTTGTCTGTGCTTTTTTCTGCAGTTTTCAATTTTTTTACATCATCTTGTATATGGAGTAATTTTGTGTAAGCTACAATTTCCATTTCAACATTGGCAGACATGATTGTGAAATCATGTTTGTTATTGTATACCAGTTTCGGAGAGAAAAGCATTAGTTTACTTTTTGGGAGGTTTAGTAGTAAGTTAAAATTGGAGAGCCAGGATTCTTTTGAAGAGAAAGATTCCTGAGTGAGTTCTTGTAGGGTATTTAGGGGTGGGGGCATTGAAGATGAGGGTGGAATCATCAGCATGTTGTACTGTGCCAGCATGTTTGGCTGCAATACGTAGATTATTTATAAAAAGGTTAAATAGCAGAAGACCAAGTATTGAGCCTTGGGGGGTTACATATAGTGATAGGAAGAAAAGATGTCTGCCATTTTACAGCTGTTGTCTATAGGTAAGATAGCTCTGCAACCAGGATAGGGATGGAGTAGAAAGACCAAAAGTTGTTAGTTCAATTTAGTACCTTTTAGTGGGAAATGGTATCAAAGCTTTTAATAGATCCAAAAATACAAGAGGCGACTGTGTTATGCTTGTTTCTTTGAGCATTGATAACTATTGGTGATGTAGAGAAGGGTGGTAGTGATACTACAGCTGGTGTGGAAACCATGTTGAGTAGGTGTGAGAAGATGGTCAGTGATGTGCCTAAGAAACTGAGTATGAATTTAATTTTTCTAGAATTTGTCATTTAAGGAGGTGACATAGAATGGAACAGCAATTTTTTATAAGTTTTTATTCTTCTTCTTTGTGCAGGGGTATAATGTATGATATTTCCCAAAGGGAGGGGACATTGTTTTCTGTAATGGAGCAGCTGAACATAAAGGCAGGGTATGCGAGTGCATCAGCTGCTGACTTAATATATTTAGATGGTAGGTTGTCCATAGCTAGACTTGAGGGCTTTAGTTTGTGGAAGTATTTTCTGATGAATGAGATGGAGACTGGTTGTGGTTGGTGCATTTGATCAGTGAGAGAACTGTTTGTACAAAATAACAGTTGAACTGGTTAGCAGTAGAGTCTGTTTGATTGCTGTTATCGTGCCCAGTATTTTTTTTTTTTTTTTTGTTTGTTTTTGTGCTGTGTGTTAGAGTAATGTGGGTTTTTTTGTAGGCTTAGTTTGTAATTTTGTAGGTTTACATGTGTTTTTTCCTTTGTCCATTTTTCCATGCTTTGTCCCTTCATGTCATAATTTGCTTAGTGTTTTTAGTTAACCATGGTGCTGGGTTTGATCAGTTTATTATGTACTAGGGCTAGGTAGTTTGGAGGGGGGTCTATATCACCACATTGAATGGTGATAAGTTTGAATGCCCTTTGTTCAAACCAAAATGTCTGAAAACCCTAAACAGCGAGCTCACGGAACAGCATTTTTTTTTTCCCAGGGAAAGAAAATCACTGCTCAGTGAAAAAAACAAAATCACAACTTTAAAACAAACAGAAGTGGGGGGGGGTTGTGCCCCCCCCACACAACCCCTACTTAAATATACCAACTCCGAGATCGCACTACAGTGGAGGAAATAGCAAAGCCCCGAAGACAGCCCACCGATTTTTTTTCCATGGGAAAAAAATCGATGTTCCGTAACTTCATAGTTTAGGGCTTTCAAACTTTTCAGTTCGAACAAAGGGAGTTCAAACATATTCGATGTGGTGATATAGACCCGTTTAGAGGGTTGAGGAAAACCGTTGTACTTTGATACTGCATCATGTCTAGTGTGTAGTGGTTTTAGGATATTCCAGTTGGTATCATTTTAGGTTTGAGGCAAATGTTTCTTTACAGAAGATAGGGAGGTTCTTTGAGAATATGGCTGGGCTATCTAAGGGCAAATGTCGGGAGATGGTTGCTAAACGTGTCCGGTAGACAGCCTGAATGAGCCATGCTGTTAGGGGAATTTTGAGAGAATCCAGTCAAGAACTGATTGTTCTTTGTTTTGTCATTCCTTCTTGGGATTAATATTAGTTGGTTGAAATTGCTATGGAGGTTTTAGATGAAGTAGGATTTATTATTTGCCAGTCTATATTGATTTCACCTAATGTGATGACTTCTAGATTGATGCATTAGGATACCCAGGATAAAAGTATCTTCTCTTGTGTTGATATTATTTTCAGAGGTTGTTGAGTTTTAGGTAGGAAACTTTGAATGTGAAGTCCTGTCTCATCTTCATTATATCCCATGATGCTGCAGTGCTTTCCTCAGTTCTTTTGCCACTGAAACAGATCGGATCTGCGACTAGCTCAGGCTGAGTAGAAAATTGTTTTTTCTTCTTTCAAACTTGTTAATTAGCTACATTTTCTGGTTTTCCTAGTTAGTGTGCTTAGTGTGTTAGATATTATTATAATAGTTGTTAGCTAGTTATTACATAGTGTGTTTTTTCTGGCCGTCGTGTTTAGGCCTTTATTTTGTTAGATAAGCCATTTTGGTAGTTCTTTAGATGTATATTTCTAGAAATTGTATTCTTTTGTGTGTTTTTTGAGGGTCTTTTGTACTTAACCCTCATATCCCTACTCCCTGTTTATTGGCTTAGTGTGTTTAGCATAGAGCTGTGTATTAACTTAGTAGTTTAATATATATAAATATATATATATATGTATGTATGTATGTATATATATATGTATATATATATATATATATATATATATGTATATATATATATATATATGTATGTATGTATGTATGTACATACATACACACACATATATGCATTTAAAATTGATTTCTGTATCTAGCTTCATGTTACCAATAATTTTAAGGTTATGTGAAGTGTTTGTGTGTGACCTTTTGATTTTGCTTTAAGGCTTGTTTGTTAGAAAGCCTTCCATTCATTTGGCTCCCATTTAAGTTAGAGGTTGTCTTTAGTGTGTGTGTGTGTGTGTGTGTGTGTGTGTGTGTGTGTGTGTAGAAACGTTATCATGTCAAAGCAAAAAGAGCTGAAACCATCTGGTTTTAAAAAAAATGTCCTAAGGGTTTCCAAAAAATGTCCATCACAGATGGACATACACACTGCGTTCATTGTTTAGGAGCAATCCATCTGCAGGAGACATGCTCTGTATGTCATTCTTTTAGCTATAGGATTTTACAAAAGCGTAAGAATTGATTTTGAGAGGCTTAATTAAATCATCCTTTGAGGAAGCCTTGAACAAGGGTCAAAGTTTACCCATACCTCATGCAAAGAAGTCGTCTCCATCTTCTACATCATCTGAGCCATCGACAAATCAGCCCAGGATGTCTCCGACAACCTCTAAAAAATCTGATAGACAGACTTACCATTTCAGTTCCAAGTGAGTTGTAACCGACAGTCTATACAGTCTGGAGCCACTGACCTGCTTTGGAGCCACACTCCCTGACTCTTAGGTCTCCTCTGCTCCATTCAGTGGCATCAGCTCCATTTTCCAGATCCTCCAGGAGCTTTTCAGAATTTGATGTGGATCGCATGGTGCAGAGATTACTGCAAACACCGCCACTTGCTAAATTGTCGGAACCACCTCAGGTGAGCCCTGAGACGATGGCGCCTGTTCCTGTATGTTCAATTCCTCCTCTGACTCGTTAGAGTTTCTGAGCCAGAAAGCTTGGCACCGACAGTGATGAAACCAACGGAACTGAGATCTGCTAAAGATTCTTCGATTCCGGTCGCTTTGAGGTCCTCAGAGGTATCTAGGAGCCGACACTCACCGGTCAGGTCTGGGGACAGGCCAAGAATCTTTCGGCTCTGACTCTACCCCTTGGAGCCTCGGCACGAGTGAGCTCTGCTCCTCCCTCTGCTTTGGACCCAACCCCCCATGGTACCAGGGGGATCATCAGTTTCTTCGGAACCTGAGATTGTCACGGGCCATGGGGGGGGGGGCCTTTACAGCCATGAGGAGAGCTCTGTCCCCATGAACGTCATCTGTTCTGTCAGAACCAAGCATTCTATCCCAGGAAGCACTGGTATCTGTCTGTGCGCAGGCAATTACCCAACAGCGTAGAGATCCTAAGCCTAAGAAAGCCCCATTGGGTGAGACCCTTTCTTCTGAAACCTCCCTGGAATGTCCCACCGAAGAGGTTCCCTACAAGAAAATATGCAAGAGGAAGCATATAGACTCCCCGGATGAGTCTTACATAGAACACAAACCTCGAGGAGTTGGAAGGGTCCCCACGGTCGCCCTCTGAAGATGTATCCTTTGCGGACATCTTGGAAATCCTTAGGCGGCTGGAAGCCCATTACCCCTTCTGATGAGTCCATGTACCTGAAGGCTTTTGGGTCTCTACCTTCAGCCACCTGGGTGTCTCCACCTTTTGATGAACTGATGGAATTAGTGTCTCGAAAGGTGTGGAATTCTCCAGATACAGTGGAGCCTGTCCTTCGGAGGCCGAACAAATTCATCACCGCGCCTGATGACAAAACCTTTTTAACTAAGAGTCCCTATAGATGCTATGGTAGTGGAAAAGCCACGAAGAAGGAATTATATGAGACTTCTACATCTCTCCATCCCCCGAATAAAGAGTCGAGGACCATGGATAGGTATGGAAAGCGCATGTTTTCCTCAGCAGCCTTCGCCCTTAGGTCCCTAAACTACCTCACGCATTTTGAGACTTCAGGGAGATCTCCTGAAAGAGCTAGGAGATACTCTACAGGGTACAGTAGCTTCAGGGTTAGCAGACAAGGTATCCTCCTAGCTTGCCACCCTAAATTCATTGGTCAGCTCGTCCATGAGGCTCGTATCTTATGCAGTTGATGGAGCAAGCAGGTCAGCGGGTTCCATAATTGCCGTTAGGAGACATTCCTGGATGCGAGCTTGTGTAATTTCACAGAGCCCTTCAAGTCATCCTGTGTCAACACCCCATTTGATGTCTCGTCCTTGTTTGGGCCTTAAGTAAAGGAAACCCTTACCCAGTGTGAGCAAGAAGGAAATGCTGTCTCTGCCGTAGGAGTCCATTTTTCCAAACCTTCTAGACCCTATCCCAAGGGTCAAAAGCGAGGAAAAATGTTGTTCCGAAAATCCCAGAGGGCCTTTCAGGGCACATAGGGTGAACTTTCCTCCAGGGGCAGAGGAGGAGATAACGGAAGATGCCGCCCACATGACAGAGGGGGTCTGCAGAACCAGGATGACCGTGGTTCTTACTTGGGTAAACCCTTTCAGCGCTCCTGAAAGGAGGCCCATCTGTCCGGCTCTGGAGGCAGTTGGGGGTCATATTTCTTTGTATCCACAAGCCTAGCTAAGCATAACAGACAAAAGGGTACAAAGCATTATATCCAGATGCTTCTTAATCCCCTTTTCAGTGCCACCTTTATAAACACAAAAAATCCCAGACGTTCCACCCAGTCACAGGGAGCAGCAACTATAGAAATTCAAAAATTGCTAGAAAAAAAAAGTCATCCAATAAGTCCCCGCAGACCAGATAGGATCTGGAACTTACTCAAGATTCTTTTTAGTTCCAAAGAAAACAACGGACTGGAGACCCATATTGGATCTCAGCAGACTAAACAAGTCAGTAAAGAAGACAGAGTTCCGGATGTTCACATTGCAGTCAATACTTCCCTTTTTAGGGAATTACAAATGGATGTGCTCAATAGGCCTCCAGGACGCATACTACCACATCAAAATGGACAGGACATCCAGGAGTTACCTGCGCTTTTGGCATGGAAGCCAGCCATTACCAATTCCGAGCTCTGCCCTTTAGTTTCACTACAGCCCAGCATGGCAGTAGTCACAGCTCATGTGAGGCGTCAGGGATTCCGGGTGTTTCCATATCTAGACTGGCTCCTAACTGCCACCACCAAGCACCTACTTATTCAAGTCAGGGACAATACCTTGGAACTACGTACTCAACTTGGCATTTCAGTGAATTACGAAAAGTCTGCCTTATTGCCATCACAACATATCAACTTTATAGGCACAGAAATACACAAGCATGATGGTCAAGTTGCCTCCAGAAAGGGTCCAAACTTTGTCTCCAGATCTGGGACCTCCTCTTCAAGTCCAAAGTACAAGCAAGGACAGTCCTAAAAGTATTGGGCACTGTGGCAGCATCAATAATGGTAATCCCCCTAGCAAGATTACACATGAGAATCCTCCAACTACACGCTCTACTAGATACTCACTCTTTCGATATATTATGCTTAACTGAAACCTGGCTTAAACCAGTTACAAAAGACAATGAAATACTCCCACCTGGTTATAATATCTTGAGGTTAGACCGAACTATCAAAAAAGGTGGTGGGGTAGCAATACTGCACAAATCTCATTTACAGGTCACACCCATACTAGTACGACCACCTCTAGAAACTAATGTGGAAATTCTCATCTCCAAGCTCCAGCTCAATACAACTAAATCTATATACATAATATGCTCCTACCTACCCCCAGGCAATAACATTAGCATCTTAGAAAATATCCTCTGCTGGCTTTCAACATCCTTCCCTCAAGAAACCATTGTACTCGGCGATTTTAATATAGACTGGAATACCTGTACCTCTCTAGAACCCACAACCCATATAAACCTCTATGGCTTCTCACAAGCTATTACTACCCCCACCAGAATCCATAAACCCAGTTGCAAAGAAAGTATATTAGACTGGATCTTAATTAACTGCCACCCTCTCTTACAAAGTAGGTATCCTTCCTGATGCTATTAGTGACCATTCACTAACCTATCTATCTAGACAAAAATCCTTTATCCCAAATCAAACTACCTTTAAAATCACCCACAACAAAAAAAAATTGATCCAGCCAACTTTCAGGCTGAACTTCAAGCCTGTGACTGGTCACCCTTAAGGCACCTGCCAATTGATGAAGCAGTATCCCATTTTAACTCCAAATTCCTACAAATTGTAGAATTCCATGCCCCCTCACGCTCTATAAGCACTAGATACAAAGCAGCCCCATGGCTCAATAAAGAAACCAGACAACAAACCCTACAAAGAAATAAAATCTGGTCCAAATGGAGAAACAGTAAAGACCCAGTTGATCAGCAGTACTTTAGACAGCTAAGAAATGCCACCAAAAAATCAATAATTCAGGATAAAAAAAACTATTTCTTTAAACTCCAACAAATCACCATAATCAACCTCAAAGCTTTTGGCCAGGCATAAATAAACTTTTACATCCAAGCCACTCCAAAACACCTACCCCATCTGGTCTTTCCCTAAACTCTCCAACGCAGATTGCTGATGCTTTCAATACCTTTTTTACTGAAACTGTACAATCTCTAGCTAACACCTTACCACCTGTTAACCCTACTCTCTCATCCTCCCCAGCTACCTTTCACTTAAAACATATTCCTACAACCCTCATCTACACTCTACTTCATAAACTTAAACCTTGTACTCCCTCAGCTGATCTCCTACCACCTGAATACCTTCAAACTGCTGCAAAAGCTCTTGCCTATCCCATTTCAATTCTAATCAATAGAATCATAACTGAAGGCTCCATTCCCTCACTCTGGAAAATCTCTTACATAATCCCACTTCACAAAGGAGGGAACTCAACTGAACTCTAACTTTCGATCCATAGCCATATTATCACCACTAGCCAAAATAATGGAAAAATGTATCCATCAACAATTCCTTGACCACATTCTCCAATATAACCTACTAGCTGACTGTCAACATGGTTTTAGACCATTCCACAGTACCACCACTGCTCTCCTATCCTTTACAGACTGCATTAATAAACATTGCAACAATAACACACACTCCTCTGCTCTGTTCATTGACCTCTCTAAAGTTTTTGATATGGTCAACCATCAAATACTACTCAACATACTCAACTCTTTCTCACTTGACACACAGGCATTACAATGGTTTAAATCCTATATGCACAATAGACAGCAGGCTGTTCTTTGGGATAATAACCTATCCAAAATTCTCCCCATTACCCTTGGTGTCCCTCAGGGCTCTATCCTGGGACTTCTACTCTTCTCCATATTCATTAACGACCTTTCTACTAATTTACCTCTACCTACCAGCATACAATACGCAGATGACTCCACTTTGATTTGTAAAGGAACCACCTCATCTGAACTCCAGTCCATCACCCAAACAGTATTTAACCAAGTAGAAAACTGGTTCCAACAACGTCGCCTCCTCCTTAATGCAAAAAAAACTAAACTATTACTATTTTCTCCAACTTTTAAATCCACCCCAATGGATTTCTGTATTATATCCCTCGACTGTACAATCATAGCTCCTGACCCAACTACAAAACTATTAGGTGTATTGATTAACCATAACCTCAACTTTGACTCACATATTAATGCCACTATTAAAACTGTAAACAGAAAAATTGGATCCTTATATAGGATAAAACCTTTTCTCACCCCAGAAGCCAGAACTACTATTGCCCAGACCCATCTGATCTCCACCCTCCTCTATGCCTCACCAGTTTATACTAATCTTTCCAAAAGCAACCTAAACAAATTGTCCAATTCTTATAACAATATTGCCAGGTTTGCTTCTGGGTCCTCATTTAGAACTCATCACTGTCTAAATCTCAAGCTTCTTGGATGGCTTGAACTAAATAACCAGCTAGAATTTCAACAACTCTCCATTACCCATAAAATTCTGTACCAGCCTAGTAATACTCCTATTCTCAGTAGCCTCATCCCCCCCTACACAAACCTTACTAACCTTCGCTCAGCAAATAAACTACTGGTTACCATCCAGAAATCCCACAACAAGGCTGGTGATTCTCTTTTCTCTAATACAGTAGGGAAAATTTGGAACAAGCTTCCCACAAAACTTACATCTCTCTCATCATTATCACTCTTTAAAAAGCAACTAAAGATTCAACTAAAAACGCAATAGCTTTGTCCTTGTACTAACCCTGACTAACCCCCCCCCCCAATATAACATTATTCTATAACTCTCTTCCAATAACCCTCTTTGCAGTATTAGCAATTTCATCCCACCCCCCCCCTTCTTAGTATCTTATTCCCAAGCTGCTGGAACTGAATATGCTCCTAACAACCTTGCTTTCTTCAGAGAGCTCTTATCTTTCCACCTTGTATATAAACCAATCTATTTCTTTCACTGACTGTAACTACTTCCCCATGTACATACATTCATTAATTCTCTTACTTCTCAGTGCTGCACACTTTATCATAGCCATTTTACATCTTTACAAAGGCACATTCATACCCAATATACTAATCAAGAATATCTATCTCTTTCCCTTGGTAATAATACTGTATTTTACCTTATTAAACTTAGTAGCCACAATCTGTATATTTGTAGTTCTGTATAACTCAATTTGATGAAATAATTCTTCAGGTTTATGTACTGTATATATTGCATGGACTTTCGTTTGTCTTGATTTATTTAGTTTAAAGTGGAGCTTTTCTCCCCGGGCCTCTACTGCAAATGGACATGTATCCAGTTAGACTAGCCTGGTCAACAAATGTAAAATAAATAAATAAAATGAAATAAAATGCTGTTCTCATTCAATGGTCCATGCAAGAGCTACCCATATACCATTTGATAACTATGATGGAAACCTGCAAGAAAGATCTTCGTTGCTGGCTTCATTCAGATCAAGTAGCAATGGGCTGACCCATTGTTCCCCCTGTTCCATTAGCTACAGTGACCATGGACACTACCCAGATAGGGTGGGGGAGCATTATCAGGGAAGAATAGTCCAAGGCACTTGGCAGGAACACGAGGCTCATTTGCACATCAATGTACTAGAGATGAGAGCAGTGCTGATGGTATTGCAAGCATTCCAGGACTCTCTTCTGATTGGTACAGTTGCAATACAAACAGACAATATGTCAGTAGTGTGGTACATAAGCAAACAAGGAGGAACCAGATCTTACCCACTCTGTCGAGAGGCCCTGAGAGTATGGCAGTGAGTGACATCCTCCCAGCTTTTTCTGATAGCAACGCACATCTCAGGGAAATCCAGTGTGATAGTGGATGAACTAATCAGAGCCATTCTGATGCCACACAAGTGGTCCTAGAAGAAAGAAGTAGTGGAAAGGATATTCCGCAGATGGGGTCAGCCTTGCTGTGACCTATTCGCCACAAATGCAAAATGCAGCAGTTACTTTGCCCTGATCCCCCCCCCCCCCTTTAGGGGAGTCCACGAGGGATGCACTTGTACACAGTCCCCCGGGACTCCTTTATGCATTTCCACGCTTCCTCTAATACCAAAAGTTCTTCAGAAAGCAAGCAGTCTGGGAAGGACCCTAATTCTAGTAGCCCCATTCTGGCCTCATCAAGTATGGTTCCCCTTCCTAAAGCCTCATTTCCTGGAAGAACCATGGATTTTGGACCCAGTGCCAGACCTTCTGCCACATCCATCAGGGAACTTCCATCCATCTGTTCACACTCTAACATTGACAGCATGGCTGCTCCAATTCCTAATATAGTCAGGCTACACAACTTTACTCCAGAGGATCACCATATAATAATTTCTTCTCATAAGATTTCTACGAGGAAACTATACCACAGCAAATGGAAAAGATTGACCACCTTATTGACCATTATTCATCACCCTTAGCTTTCCTTTTAGAATTCCTAGCTAAGCTTTTTACTGAGGGAGCTGCTGCAACAACTATACGGGTCCAGCTGGCAGCAGTATCCAATTTTCATATTGGGAACGAAGGTATAAACATGTCTCATAAACTCTCAAAAGCTTTGCTGAGAGGAAGTAATTTGCTAAGACCACCAGTACGACAACCTTTGCCACTGTGGAATCTTAATTTTGTTCTTTCTCACATAATCCTACCACCCTTTGAACCAGCATCATCTTACGACTTGAAATTTTTATCTTGGAAAACACTTTTTCTAGTAGCAATCACATCAGCAAGAAGAGTGTCAGAGTTACAAGCTTTAACAATCAAACCTCCCTACATGGTTTTTCATAATGATAGTGTCACTACATACAAAACCCTTCCTTTTTACCCAAGGTATGTTCTGAGTTCAATCCAGATCCGTCAATAGACCTACCAGTATTCTTCCCTAAGTATGGCAATAAGGCAGAATACATGCTTCATCAACTTCATGTTCACAAGCAGTTACATTTCTACTTGCATAGAACAAAAACGCATAGGAAATCAGACCAACTTTTTGTCTCTTTTTCTGAAAACAAAAAAGTTTAGCAGTAACAAAGACAACTTTATCCAGATGGTTGTCAGATTGTCTACTGACTGATAAATAAATGAAATATAAACAGTTGCCATATAAAGTAAGGGCGCATTCCACCAGATCTATCTCAACTTCTCAGGCCTTTAAAGCAAGATTGCCGATACATAACATTTGTGCAGCAGCAACATGGGCAAGACCTTACACCTTTATCACTCATTACAAAGTCGACTTTGCCTCCAGGGACCAGAGCCTCCTTTGGGTCTACTGTACTGAAGAATATACTCCCATGAGCCACCCAGGAAAGATGGTGCTAGGGATGCTATCCCATCAGTATAGAATGAAGACGAGACAGGACAACTTCACATAAAGAAGTTATGTACTCACCATAACGTTCCATGTGAGTTGTCCATCTCGTGTTTGTTCTTACATCCCACCCTCCAACCCCCGACCTCTTAGCTCCAGGAGGATCAAGAAAGTCTTGGTGTTCAGTTATGTACTTTGGTCCTTGTCCAGGTTTGTAGATTTGATATATATGTACATCTGTATACAGTTAGAGTAGAATATAAATTCACCAACAAACAAGATCGGAGGAAAGCACTGCAGCATCATGAGATAGGGATGGAGCCACGAGCTAGTTTCAGATCTCGAGCTTTAGTAAGTGGCTGAGTCAAAACCATCAGTATAGAATGAAGATAAAATGGACAACTCACATGGAACGTTAGGTTGAATACTTAAACTTCTTTTTTTGGTGGTGTTAAATGTTGGGATGTTAGTGGGGAATAGACCTAGTTGTGGAGTGCTTTGGTATATAAAAGGTACACCTTCACCTTTTTTATTTTCGAGGTCTTGCCTTAGAGTGCTGTATCTTGGTGGTAGTATTTCACTGTCTTTAGATTTGGGTTTTAATCAGGTTTCACTAGCCACTGTATGGGAGTAAAAAGCCAGATGAAATGTAGGTCAGATAGTTTTACTAATACCCCTTAAGTTTGTTATGTGGGATTACAGTACTTTTAGTACCTGAAGGGTGGCTTTGCTTGGGATGGTTGTTGAAGGGTGTGGGTTAATCCAGGGTTGGTGTGGATATCCCCACTAAGGTTAGGTAGATGTGAGAGAGGCTGCTGGGGTCATAATGTTTTTGTAGTTTTTGTTTTATTCCTAGTTTTTCAAGTATGGGTTTAAAGAAATTGTATTTCTTCTTATAGAGTTGGGGGTTGTTTTGTTGTGGATATTTGGTGTTATGAAGTGTCTGGATAGGGATAGAGTTGAATTTAGCGTGTGTGGGTGCTGTTAGTTATATATTGTGGAGTGATATCTGCGTGGTATTAAGTTAATGTGAGAGTGTAAAATGAATGACAGTAGTGAGAGCATATGTTACAGGAACATTTGTGTGTCTGCGTTGGAGACAGGGAGTTTGATTAGAGGTAGAATTTAGCCTGTGTGTGTAATGTTTTGATTGGCTGAAGTATGTGATTTGTGAAAAGTGGTAAGTAATGCTAGGTCTTACCGATCACGCTTGTTGTATAAAGATTTTCTTTTTTGGTTCAGCTTCAAGTGGTACACTGGAGATCTGGAGAGGTACTCACAGTGCTGAGTGTTATTAAAAGGAGGAATTGGGTATGGGAACGTTTCAGATGCCAATCTGCTGAAGTCAGACTAACAGTTTGAAGAAGCTAAGCCATGGTCATTTAGGTGTATTATTATGGTATGTTCATACATTTAATTTATTTTAATTACAGTCTGCTTGTTCATTCATGAATGTCATCTCAACTGGTTTAAAATAAATTCAGTACACTGTCTGCAAGTCTGTTTTTGTGGTAATTATGGAATGGTGTCTTACCTCACAGTTGTCTTTTATGGCAACACTGCAAAGGAACATAGTGAATGTCACATTTAGAGTTGGACCACCAGCTTAACAAACTTAACTAAAAACACTTATGACCTGAGCTTTGAGTCTGTAGATGTCAACAGGAAATACAATTCAAGTTTCTGCCTTCATTATTAATTATATGGGTTGCTAACCAGCTATTCACATTTGGGAATAATTCTGATGTTCATCGTGTTACACTGCTGCAGTCATCACACTTGGGTTATCCTGCCGTCAGGCAGTCCCGCAGTCAGCCAGAGTTTCAAAGTCTTGGTCCGGCGTCTGTTGCTGTCGCCTCTTCCCTGACATCAGTGCGCCAGGGGTATACAAGATGCATCCAACACCATTTTCTTCAGTCTTTCTTGCCGTGCGGTGCCCGAAGCAGAAGCAGTTCGCAAGTGCCGGTCGGCCAACTCCTGAGATTTTCGAAGTTGAATTTCAGATCTGAAGTCTTCAGTAAAGCTAAGTACCCCGTTGGGGAAACTTTTTTCTTGCCTCAGACCAATGTCAGAAAAAGTTAATAATTGTATTTCTTGTGGAAAGCAAATGCCTCATAAGGACTTCCACTCTTACTGTATTCCATGCCTAGGTCCTGATCAGGACGTCACTAGTTGTCGGTTTTGTGCTAGATTTAACAAAAGTACTATAAAAAGGCGTTTCGATTTTGCTTTGAACTACTTTGGCCAAAGGTTCAATTATACTATGCAGTCAGATCAACCGACTACCGCATTACCGAAAAAACGCAAGGACAAGGATAAAGACAGACATCCGAGGTCCAAAACAGACGGCAAAACCTCTTCTAGGCCAGTCGCCGGTTCTCAGTGAGGCGCTTTCGCAGCCCCTGACACCCGCTACCTCAGAGCCACAGGCCGCCTCCGACTCCCACGTGGAGACAACTAGGCCTCTGGAAACTCAAGGTATTGGGCCTACGGAAACTAATTCCTCAGATGAGTCTGGAGCCGCTGAGCAGGCATCGTCTTCTGAGGGTGTTTTCAGACCTTCACAACTTACCATTAAAACAGCCAAGACAAAAGTACCACTAAAGACAAACAAACAAGTACAGCATTCTCCTGGACAAACCACCATGCCTAAGAAACAGATACTTAAAATGGCCGAAGACCTCATTACTCTAATCAGGGGTTCCCATCCCCCTCCTGAGAAAAGGCCAAGGCAGGATACAGACTATGATTCCTCTGATCAGGTTTCCATTTCCTCTGATTCCTCTTCTGACCAGGGGTACTCTATACCCCCCTATGAGGACTCTGATGCTGAAGAATCTATCCCTTCAGCCTCTCCTCCTGAGGATTATTCTTTTGGGGAAACTTTACATACCATGAGGGAGCATTTCCATTGGGAAAGTCAGGAATACTCAGAATCTAAGAAAAGGCTCAGAGATTTCCTTTTACTGCCTCAGCACAGGCCCCTGGCTATTCCACCTGTGCTAGATTTTGTGGATGATGTGTTCTCTGAATCCAGCTTATCTCCTGATTATTTACCCCCTGCACCAGCCAAGCCAGATAGGTACTACAGAGTCCCTGACTCTCACAAGTTTCTTTATAAAAACCCTTCTGCTGATCCAGAAACTATTTCCCAGGGTCCAAAAGGGGTTAGGGCTTCCATTGCAAAAAATCCAGCACCCTCTGACAGAGATTCCAGAGTTTTGGATAGATGGGGGAAGAAAGTATACACTTCTGCAACTTTAGCAGTAAGAGCTTTAAATTGCCAGTTTCACATGCTTAAGTACCAACAATATTTAATGGCTCAATTAAAACAGAAAATGCTTGCAAGCTCAGAAGCTCCTGATTGCAAAGAAATGCAGGATTTGTTGCATGCAGTTGAACAGGTGGGAAAACATACTCTGCAATGTGGTTTTGATTCTCTAGAGGCCTCTTGTAGAGCCGCAGTTACAGGTTCAGTGATTCGAAGGCATGCTTGGTTAAAAGAACAGAGTTTACCTGATCATGTTAAGGCAAAATTATTGGATGCTGCTTTATAGCATGATACCTTGTTTGGTGTTAAGGCAGAAGAGGTGTTAAAGAAAATGGAGGATAAAGCTAAATCTATGCAAACAGTCAAGGATTTCTTACAGGTACAGCCACCTCGATTTAGCAGAAGTTGGCCTACAAAAAATTGGTCCTTTCCAGTGTCAGACAGGCCACAGAGAGGCAGATACAGATGCCCAAGAGGCAGATCTCAACCCCAAGGCTCAAACAGACAGTGGGGCACCTCAACCCCAAAAGGAGGTGAGGACAAGTCTCAACCTTACAGGAAACAGTCACAATGACTTTCCCCTTTGTACGCTAAGCACTTGCCTTTTGGAAGCCCCCTTGGGGGGAAAACTAGCACTTTTTTCTCAAAACTGGCAAACAGTCACCCAAGACAAATGGGTTCTAAATATTGTCTCAAGGTTACAGGTTCCACTTTCATACTTTACCAAGGCTAAAAGGAATGCCATACCTGCCACAAAATCAATGGGCAGAGGCACAAAAACAAATTTCAGCCCTCATGGACAAGAGAGCTATTCAAAAAGTAACTACAGCAAGAACAAGGACAAGGATTTTACTCAAGACTCTTCCTGGTCCCCAGAAAAGACAAAGCCTGGAGGCCCATACTAGACCTTTCGATTCTAAATACTTACCTGGATATTCCGAAATTCAAAATGCTGACTTTACAGCAGCTTCTACCCATGCTGGGCAAGAACGCTTGGCTTGTTACTCTGGACCTCAAAGAGGCATACCTGCATGTCCCTATCAGACAAAATTGCAGAAGATACCTCAGATTCAAAGCTGGTTCAATGCACTACCAATTCTCTGCACTGCCCTTTGGCTTATCTACTGCGCCCAGGGTCTTCACAAAGTGCCTGGCACCAGTAGTTGCTTTTTGCAGACAAAAAGGAATTCAAATATATCCATACCTGGACTGCCTCATTCAAGCAGAGACAAAGGACATCCTTCTACAGCATCTGGCGTTTGTAAAAAGGTTGCTAACTTCTCTAGGGTGCACAGTAAACTAAAAAAGTCAAAACTAGTGCCCTCACAACAGATTACATTCCTGGGTGCCAGCTTAAATACAGCGGCCCAGATGGCTTACCTCACGTCAGACAAACAAGTTCAACTAACTCAATATTTTCAATTACTGGCAAAAAAGTCCCATCTCCCTGCAAGAAAAATTCTGCAGGCCCTGGGATTCCTGGCATCCTGCATACTACTAATACCATATGCCAGACTGCATATGAGGAAAATACAATGGTACCTAAAAAGTGTTTGGAATCAACACTCTCACAGTTTAGAAGTAGTAATACTAATGATTCCCTGCCTACAACAGGAGTTTCGATGGTGGGCACAGGCATAGGCATGTCACCTAAAGGGTCAGCCTTTCACCCTACCCACAGCCAGGCAGACTCTAACAACAGATGCTTCGGATTACGCCTGGGGAGCACACATGGTAGGAAAATGCATTCAGGGCAAGTGGACCACAGACCAGATGCATCTTCACATCAATTAA
Source organism: Protopterus annectens (assembly GCF_019279795.1). Lineage (NCBI taxonomy): Eukaryota > Metazoa > Chordata > Ceratodontiformes > Protopteridae > Protopterus > Protopterus annectens. Next base: position 72,303,108 of record NC_056734.1, read on the forward strand.
AAAGAGATGTTGGCTGTTCAAAATGCCCTAACAGCTGTCAAGGACCTTCTGCATCCAGGACAATTATTATTAAAGACAGACAACACCACAGTAATGTACATAAACAAGCAAGGGGGCACTCATTCTTACCCCCTATGCAGGCAAGCCATGACCTTGTGGAACACAGCTCTAACGTACCACGTTCACTTGCAAGCACAATTCCTGCCAGGAAAGAAAAATACTCTGGCAGACGATCTAAGCAGAAATATCATGGACCCTCACGAATGGAAATTGAATCCACAAATCTTCAGCATGGTAACGCAAAAATGGGGATGCCCAGACATAGATCTTTTTGCCTCCCCACTGAATTGCCAACTACAAAATTACTGCACAAGGACTTATCACAAACAAGCATGGAAAGTGGATGCTCTTATGTTCAGCTGGAAAAACCTAAAAGTTTATGCATTCCCGCCTCTGCCTCTCCTTTCAAAGGTACTCCTAAAAGCCAGACAAGAGAAACCACAGATGATCCTGATTGCTCCAGACTGGCCATGCCAGCACTGGTACCCTATCTTAAGGAACCTTGCTCAAGTCCCACCATGTATTTTGCCTCAAATTCCACACCTTCTGACTCAACAAAACAATCAGATCCTGCATTGGCAGCTCAAAACCCTAAACCTGGCTGCATGGCAGATTCATTAGTCAAACAGGCAACATCTCTCTCTAAAGCGGTAGTGGATGTCATTTTGGAGGCCAGGAGGCCTAGCACCAGGAAAGCTTACTCAGTAAATGGAAGAGATTCTGCGCCTGGAACCAGGCTCAAAGCCTTGACCCTCTTGTTCCAAACATTCCTCAGATTTTACAATACTTAACTGAGATGCTGGACAGAGGCCTATCCTTCTCATAAGTTAAGATCCACACCTCTGCCATTTCAGCACATTACAACTTGGATCCTGACTCTGCCACCTTTTGAGCCAGCCAATACAGCCGATCTGAAATTTTTATCATGGAAAACAGCTCTGCTCCTGGCAGTAACTTCAGCACGAAGAGTCTCAGAGCTACAGACATTAATGGCAGTGGAACCTTTTATAATTTTTCATCAGGACAGGGTTTCTCTAAGGACAAACCCTACCGTTATGCCAAAGGTGGTATCTAGTGTGGCTCTTAACCAAATCATCCATTTGCCAGCTTTTTATCCAAACCCCCAGAATAAAGGGGAGAAACTTCTGCATTCTTTGGACATACACAGGCAGCTACGCTTCTACTTGGACAAAACAAAAGCTGTCAGGAAAACTGAGCAACTGTTTGTAGCATATGCTGCAGGATCACAGGGCAAGGCTATCTCAAAGCAGACTATATCCAAATAGGACACTATTCGTTACTGCTAGACACAGCATGGAAAATCAGTCCCAAAACACATTAGGCCACATTCCACCAGGGCTACAGCCACTTCAACAGCCTTTCTCAGAGGAGTACCTACCAAGGAAATTTTGGAGGCTGCAACTTGGAGTTCAGTGCACACCTTTACCAAGCATTACCACCTGCCTCTTTACTCTAAATCCAGAGCAGGATTTGCCACTGCAGTTCTGCAGGGCCTCATAGCCAATCCTAACTCCTTATAGACCAGCCACCCAACCTTAGCTTTGGGATTCTACCAAGTGTGATGACTGCAGCAGTGTAACACAGTGAACATAGTACAGTTTTGTACCTACCATAAATGTAGATGTTCGAGTGTTCACACTGCTGTAGTCCTGGTTACCCTCCCTCCATCCCCTCTGAACTAGCTGGCCTTAACTATACCTTTCTATCCTATACAACCTCTGTGGTGTATTTGCTTGTAATTGAAGGTATTGTTGTTATTTTATATGTATAGTTGTTATTAGCAATATGTATTGCCTACCTACTTGGGTGCACCTGTCATTTGGGGCAAGAAAAACTGAAGAAAATGGTGTTGGATGCATGTTATATACCCCTGGCGCACTGACATCAGGGAAGAGGCGACAGCAACCGACGCCGGACCAAGACTTTGGAACTCTGGCCGACTGCAGGACCGCCTGACGGCAGGATAACCCAAGTGTGATGACTGCAGCAGTGTGAACACTCGAACATCTACATTTATGGTAGGTACAAAACTGTACTTTTCTGTCCCCATTTTATTTTATTATATTTTATTTTTTTTTTCAGTTCATTTGTTAACCAGGTATGTGGGCTACTCTGAACCCCTTTCAGAAGCAGGTCAGCACTGAGTAGGACTTATTTGCTGTTGTCACTGCAGGTATTTCCTATCCCAGAGAATGAAAATGTAACAGTAATGTTGGTTACTGAACTTTTAAGCCATAAAGATACATCCCCATTGTTAAGGCATTTTCTGGTCACTTGACTGTGATCATTGCAGTATAGGTTATTACGGCCATAAACTAACTATCTTGTATCAGATACACATTTTATTATGAATAGATTTTTCCCTGCATTTTTCCAAAGGCAAGCAACATAAATAATAATTGTATCTAAATGGAATTCACAGCATTCTAGGAGATTTTGGAACTTCTTGGCTATTTATAATTGTTCAATCACTGCACCATCCACCACCCACTATCTTAGTTTTCTTGGGATCCTGAGTGGTATGCTGCCATATTGTAAATATTGCTCATGTGACTGTCCCAAATGTAAGGCACCACAGTTTTGTGAGGGTACTCACCTTAACTGAAGCTCTTCAAGTGAAATGCCTTCTATGTCATAAGACACTCACCATTCCTTGTTAGAGTTGGGCTTGGGTTCTGCTATGGATCTCTGGAATTTGAATGGGATTGGTTTAGAAATGGATTTTATTCTGCAGAAATACCTTTTTTTGTATTATAGGGAATACAGCAAACAGAGTTTTCATGGAGTCTTAGTACTTTTGTTTGCTGTGTGGATAACTAACTGCACTACAAGTGTTTCACTAAGAAGAACTGAAGATGATGCTAACATGCATTTTATTGGGAGAACTCCTGTCAGTCCTGCATCAGTAGAGACAGGTGCTCAAGACCTGCACTGGGCCTGTATGGTTGGGAGACTGGGAATCCTGGAGACACTTGCAGAGTTTGCTTATACTTCACAAGTTATGTATGCCTTGTTGTAATTACCTTACTGCACAGATAACACTGGTCTCACAATTTCTGTAGGCTAGGTATCCTCATACTGGTGCACTTTGTTACAGCGATTGGCTTACGTTGTGTTAAAGTGATTTGGTAGCATTTTTATAGTGTTTATGACGTCTGGATTTAGCTGCTTTATTATATTGACTGTTTATTACACGTTGTTCAGATGAACATGGAAGTTGACGTCATCATTGGAGATGGAACTGATTTTTTTTTCGAAGAAGTCAGCAGTGCTAAGTATGTGAGAGTGAGCAAGGTATTGGGGGGACAATTAGCCACTGGTGAAGAATGGGAATCAGTCGTTAGGACATATGGAGAAGGCTGAGGGAAATGGTGTTGTATTTGCAGAGTTGGGTGTAGTAACAATAGATCATTTCCTTATAATCATTGTAGTAGACAATTGCAACTGTGTGTGTGTATGTATGTGTGTGTATGTATGTGTGTGTATATGTATATATATATATATATATGTGTGTGTGTGTATGGAAGGGGGGTGTTAAACAAGTGGAATAGTAAAATAGTAAGATTCATTGTTACCACCCAAGTGAATTCAGTACACTGTCTGCAAGTCTGTTTTTTTTTTCTGATAATCATGGAATGATGATACACTACACATTTGTGTCTTTTGTGGAAACACAGTAAAGGGACATAGCAAATGACATGTTTACAGTTGAACCACCAGCTTAACGATCTTCATTGCTTACAAGATGTTTACAATATTTTTTGACTTTTTTAATACATCTGGTCCCTGGATTAACTGACATGCATGTTCCTAGGTAAGTATTAGACTAGCTGCCCTTGAAGAACATTTTAAGCCTAGCCAGTTTCCCTTTTTGTGCTCAAAGTACCTATCCCATTTGATTATACATTGGCCTTACCTGTCCCATGGTTGATAATTATATATTACTCCTAATAAGAATAACTGGGATCATAGCATAGATAATTTGCGGGGACCCATGCATAAGATAAAGCATTTAGGAGTGGCCTCTGTCCATTGGTAGTACGGGGGCAGTCCTTGGGTAAATTTTCTATTTTGCATCCTTAGCGCCAAGTTGCACTTGAATGTGTACAGGTATGAACTTTTTTATGTGGATGGGGGACGTCTGTTCCATAGCAGTGGTATCCTGTCTGAGATGTACCTGTCCCTCCAAACTGTCTGTTGCAGAAGAGGCTCAGATCCCTAGACCGAGCATTTCTGATGTTATTTGACTTGTTGATGTGCAGTAAATCCATCAGTAATGGGTTGGAGGATGCCTTGTATGCCAGACACAGGTCACCTATTAGCTGTCTGTAACATATCGAGTGTAACATCAAGGGCAATGAGTGGGTCCATGCAGGACATGTTTACCCCTTGTATCCTTTTAGTAAGGTATCTCTGTGGGCGTAACAGTCGCTGAGTGTGTCTGGACAATTGCATGCCAAAGGGGGCATTATATTCAGTGATTGGCCTAATGAGGGCTAAGTAAAGAGGGCAAATGGCATCCATAGATCTAGACCCAATCCATGTGTTTGTAAGCTGTGCAGTATAGAAGGACTTACAACAATGGACAGATGTTGGGCAAAAGTTAAGCCACTATCCACATTAGTTCCCAAATCCCGAGCAACTGGGTCAACCCTTAGGGCATATTATGAATGTGGTAGTTCTTTGGGGTAGATGACTTCCCAAGTGGTACAATAATGCATTTTTGGCATTTAGTTTCAATCCATGATTTTAGCACCTGTTATTTATTTGGGATAAACTTTCCTGCAGGATGGCTGAATCATTTGGCGATTCAGTGACTGTTGCTAGCTTACTGTCATCTGCAAACTTAGTCAGCCAGATAAACATACATTTGGTTATTTAATGAATGATGACTATTTTGGTTATTAGTAGCAGGATTGCTACATTTCTGGATTGCCCAGATAACTGTGTATGTTTTAGGAGATTGCACTTATAATTATTGGTTAACTTGGATTTTTTTTTTTCTTTTTCCTCCACTGTGACCTCTGTAGGAACTATCCTCTTCATGGGAAGAGTTATGCATCCTGAAGCAATGAACTCCAGTGGACATGATTTTGAAGAACTTTGAATTCATAACTAAGTTTTCAAAGTGGTTGAATTATACGACTGGTTAAATTAGAATAAAATACAGTTCAGTGTTTCCAAGCACAGGGTTTAATTCCAGGCACCCTGAATGCCTCTGGTATACAAAGTGCTTTCATTACTGGTATTATGATTGCCTTTTTGGTAATTCTTATTAAATAAATAAGTTGTAACATAAAATCTTGTCTATTTAAATTAATGTAAACATGCAAAGTGATTGTGGAAAATTGTGTTTAAATGCATGTGAAAGTATACTGTGTATATTTTAAGAAAATGTATATCTAGCCTTTTCCATTAAAATAAACTAAACTAAAATCTTTTCATCTTGTCTGTTCTGGCACTTTCATAGTTGAGGTTTCAGTTTCAGAATCCAGATGTTCAGCTGAGAAGTATTTAATTGGATGTCCTGATCAGACATTTGATTTTGAAAAGCCTTGTTTCAGCTTTTGGTGGGTCTCTGCAAGTGAGTTTCTCCACATCCCAAGAAGTAGAAACTCTAGAGTTATGGTCGGTTGTAAATTGTGGTGGTGCATCCCCTTTAAAAAAAAATTTACTTTTGAAAATATTTGTCAAAAGTGACGAGTTCAGAATTAAAAAAAAAAATCCATACTGACAAATGTATATGAACAAGATAACCTGTTGTCTTTTCATTTTCAAAATTTGCATTTTATTTTGTTTTGGAGTTGTACGTTTCATAATATAATCCTTTATTACTTTGTGCTTTAGTAGACTTCAGGTGCTTAATTTAAATTGCAAAATAAGAATCCAAAAAGTAGCTACCACCAAATGCAAGTCTCCGGGCCCAAAAAACAAATATAGTCCAAATGTAAACAAACCAAAGAAGGACCAGGAGCAGGCTGCGGATTCCAGTTTCAAAGTAGTTTATTCCAGAACAAACGACATCGAAACACAAAACAACACTAGCGCTTTCATAGGTGTGTACCCCACTTCGTCAGGTGTAACAATGTGTCATTTAAGCATCATTTTATACTCTTAAGTGCTGCAAAACAGCCAGTGACTGGTCACATGATATTTTTACTTAAAGCCACATTCACATTTCCTAGAAAGTGGTACATATATAAAAACATACATAATAATGTATTGAAAATGCACATTAAACTTTATTAAAAGTATTAAAAAATATATATATTAAAAAATGCGTATATTAAAAACATACTTAAAGTATAAACACATACGAAAAACATTTTCATCGAAAAAGTGGTCTCTTCTTTAAAATAGGCTTCAAAGGTATATGGTCATCACCACCTCTGATATTTTAGAATATGAAGCTTTAGAATATGAAGGTTTAACTATGTGTGGGCAGTGTAATTATTGTAGTTACTTGAACATCAGTACTAAATTTATGCACCCAGATGAAAAAAGGGGATACACTTCTAAAATTTCTGCTACATGTAATACTAAACATATCTTGCACATTGCTTGAAATGTTTTAAATTCTTCGTTGGGAAAACTGATAGGGCACTTAAAGATCAAATCAGAAAACATGTATATCATATTAATAGCAGGGATAAAGTTAGTGCACTTTCTAAGTATGTGAGTGACAATCATGATGGACATATTTTTAAGTTTATTGTGATAGGAAGGGTTAATGAAAATATCAGAGGTGGTGATGTCTGCAGTAAAACTGAGGCCTTAGAAGCCAAATGGATTGTTAGACTGAAAGCAGACTGCGGGCATGGTTTAAATGACCATATACCTCTAAAGCCTATTTATTCTGGGTGATTGTTCTCTCCCCTGATATGAGGGATCCTAACTCTGGTACACCCCCCCCCCCCAATCAAATCTGGTTTCATCTAAAAAAAAATAAAAATATGCCTCAGCCTATGGTTAGTGATTCTGTCAGGGCAGCTGCTCGGCCTGCAGACCACTTACTGTTTGCCCCATCTCCCTGTAGTGTAGCCACTATGGAATGGGAGCTTGACACATCCTCTGGGGCTGTTCCATTACATGGGGCAGGAAAGGGACAACCAAACTCTTTAGATTCCGGAGTAGTTCAGGGTAAGAGGCCCCTTTGACAGACATAAAACTCTGTGGCCAGATATTTTATGTAGTAATGAAGTTCACAAGAAAATGAAGCTTCATCATACAGCAGCTAATCACATTAGAACTGTTTATAAGGCTGATGTGGTTTCCTTGGCTGAGTGTTCTGTGGACTGCTAATTCAGATGGTTGTGTTCACTAGAAACCTTTATTTTAAGACACTGGTGATTTCCTAGTTGATGCCGAGTACATTCAGCCTGATTCTTCTGAAGGTGAACCTGAGCTTAAGTCCAAACAAGTGTTCACTTTTCCTCAGATTACTGCTAGATTTAGAAATGTTTTTGCCTGGGAGCAGTCTGGACCTCTGCCAGAGCTATGAGATGCCCAATTCTGTGACTGTTCCATCCCTTACCGCCCTTGGAAGATGTATATAAATCTACCTAAAGGACAACCAGTGTCATAATCAGACCCTGAAAAGGCTCAGAGAGAAAATATACAATCTGTTTGGATATAGCAGTTCTCTCTCCTCATTTGACTGCTGACCCAACTGCAGTCTCGTAAACTGCCTGCACAAATAAAGCCTCTTTGACTTCATCTAATCCAAGAATGTAAACTATCAAGGCTATATGTGGACATTTTGGATGATTGTGCTGCATCCTTACCTACAGAGCAAAAGTCTTGTGAATGAAATTTGAAACTTGATTTGAGAGGTGTACTTGAATGTGCAGATACAGTCTTGGGAAATGCTGCTGCTTCTGTTGTTTTAAAACAGTATGCCTGGTTATGTAATCAGAACTGTTATGATTATTTTTAAAAGCCAATATTCTGAAAGCATCTTTAAGTTCTGAATTCCTTTTTGGGCCCTCTTTTACACAGGTTCTCAAGCAGTGGGATGATAGAGGCAAATCCATGGGGTATCTAGGATGTTTCATGTACCCAAGTTCTCCCCAGACAAGACATCTTTCTTCAAGGCACTGAGCAAACAAAACTCCCAGCCAAACAAAAGTCAGGGATCCAAAAGGAAATGACAGGATAACTCTTCAAAACCAAACAAGAGGGGTTCCTTTCCAAAAAAGGATCAACACCCTGCAAAGCAATGACTATGCTGAGTCAGAGTATCCCTATCCCCCACCCTTCCTTCAATTCCCCCTTCCGCCAGGCTTTCCCTCAGCCTGGCCTGCAAAAGGGTTCTGAGAATAATTCAGAGAGGATTACTTGGCAGTGGATAGAAAATCCTCCCACTTACAGGGGAATTCCACACCCACCAGACAGAGCTGTTTCCTCCAGTGCTCCATCACATGGTAGTAGCAGGATTCATACAACCAGTGTATGTGATACACAAAGGCAAAGGATTTTACTCCAGAATCTTTTTGGTACCACAAAGGAGCACTTTTTGGGACTACATTTGTCCGTTCTAAACACCAGTGAAAAATTTCCAAAATTCAAATTGCACACCTTAGTCAGTCCTAGTGATGCATCCGGACCACTATTTCATGGTGACATTAGATTTGAAGGATGCTTATATTCCCGTTGCACTCAGTTTCAGGAAATGTTTGAGATACGCTGTGTCTGGCTTACCTTACCAGGTTTATGCATTACCCTTTAGGCTATCTACTGCACCTTGAGCGTTTACAAAGTGTCTGGCCTCAACGGTTGTCTGTTGCAGAACAGTAGGCATCCACATTTTTCCTTATTTAGATGACTTGCTTATTTGTGCAAATTCTTTTCTCCAGATGTTTCGGGTCTTTAGACAAGGTTGCATCCCTATGTTTTCACATTTTCCCATATTTAGACAATTTGCTGATTTGTTCAGATTCTGTATTCAGGTGTTTGGAGTCCGTAAACAAAGTTGGATCACTCCTTTTGTACCTGGGCTTTAAATTAAACTTCAAAAGTCCTTCCTCTTGCCCTGTCAACAAATTAGTTTCCAGGGACATTGGATAGACACAGAAAAAAGATGGCCTACCTGTCAGACAAAATTCAGACTTATCAGGATATTTTTTGGATTTGTCTGCTAGACATGGCCTTAGCAAAAGTGTTTGTCAAAATTCTAGGTCTCATGGCATCAGTGATCCACACAATACCACTAAGCAGAATACACATAAGAAAAAGTCACCGATAATTAAAATTGTTGGACCCAGCACCTTCATTCCTTGGATTTCCAGGTGCCAGTACTGTGATTTATGATAAGAACTGCAGTGGTGGAGGGATCATATGACTCTGAATCCAGGACTCCCTTTCTGTCTTCATACCCCAGTCCAATCTGTCCAAATGGACTCTTCAGATTTTGCATGCAGAGTATTGTCCATGGGAGTTCTAATGCAAGGCTGGTGGGGTCCTCAGGACATCCCAAGTGCATAAAAGTAAGAGAGATGTTGGCAGCGATTCATGTTGTAAAAGATATTCGTTGTATTAATCACTTCTGCAGTAGCCTTAGCTATATGGGTTGTATCCTGCCACAAATGTAACAACCAGCTTCCAAACCTCCAGGGCATATGCCACACACCCAAACCATCAGCTTGATCTGCACTGACTAAAAAGACGGATTTGAGCAGTAAGCCCTTCAGATCTTTCCTGCCGGCAAAGAATATGCTCCTCTGAGGCTTTCAAGGATTGACTGTCAGATTGTGCTCTTCCTTGTGGGGCAGTTAAGTTGCCTTTGAAGGGAAAAAACTTCCATTCAAAAAAATTGTTTTGACAACACTTTCCTGATCAGGAAAGTTATTTTAAAGTTAGGAGTTTGTATTGTAATAGACTGTCATTTTAAACGAGAGCACACACTTTTTCCTGTCAGTTTAATAGTTGTTTAAAGTTTATTTATTTTACATTTACCGGGAAAGTCCAGCTGGACATGAGTCTTTTTTCAACGGAGGCCCAGGGAGAAAAGCTCCACATGTAACATTTAGACACACTAATAGTTATCAATTTGAATTCATACAGTACAGTAAATTAGTGACCAGTAGTAGTATTTAACATATAACATAAAATTGTATAATAACACCAACTGTTTAAAATATTAGTTTCAATAGAAAGTAGTTACATTTTAGCAGTTGTCAAAAAGTACAGTAAGGGTAAGGTACAGGTAGATGCAATTAACAGGGATGAGAGGAGAGAAGTATATGATGTGAGGAGAAAAGTATATGATGGAGATATGCTAGATAAGTACATAAGTATGGGATGAAGGTGTGATAGAGGAGTACTGAAATAACTATGGGATTGAAGGTGTGATTGTTGAGTGCAGAAATAAGGAGATAGTGAGAAAAGGGAAGGATCCTAGTATTAACCTGGACTGTCGCAATTGCTTAGCCTTGAGTTTATCAAATGTGATTTCAAGGACTTTTTAAATTCATGTATGGAAGCTATGGCAGTGATGACAGAAGGAAGTTTATTCTATTGTGTGGCTGTTACAGTAGAGGAATGAACTGGCAGCACTATTATCTTTAATTACTTTGAGGAGTTTGAGAGTGGAGCATGAGTTTTTGGTACATAAGTATGGAATTATAAAGTTTTGTAGTGAAAGGGCTTCGCTGGCTGATATAGAATTTTATCTGACAGGGTAAGTTGATTATATAGAAGTAGGTGAGGAAGTTCAAGCCAGCTGAGCTGTTTGAAAGCTAGACAGTGGTGTGATGTATAAGAACTGCTAGTAGCGAAATTGGAGATTTTAATATAGCAGGCTTTTAGTTTGGTTAAGTCAGATTTTCTAAGGTTGGTGAGGATTGGAGAGGCATGTAGCAGTGTAGATATGAGATGTGTGCATGCAGTAGTGGCCCTAGCAGTGTTTCAGAAATGTTTATTTCCATATAGTGTACCTATGGATTTTCTTTATGGTGAGAGAGATATGGATATCGAATTTCATGTTAGTCAATCACAATGCCAAGAAGCTTTTTGTGGGTAACAGGAGCTATGATAGTTTTGTTATTGGATATGATGTTAAATGAGAGGTCAGGATTGGTATGTTGTGTGGGTTGAAAGACAAGTTTGGTTTTGTTTGAGTTGAGTATTAGTTGGTGGTCAGTGAGCCAAGATTTGACAGAGAAAGGACGCTTGAGTTTGTTGGTGTAGTTTCTGGAGGAAAGAGGAGGCAGAGACTAATGTAGAGTCGTCTGTAATACTGGGTGACTGAGGAGAAGAGGAGTGAAAGTTATTTGTGAATGTAGAAATTAACAGAGGTCCGAGAATGAAGCTTTGTGGAACACCTATTGTTACTGGGAGCAGAGGAGATGGCTCCTGATACCATTTAACTGCCTGCTGTGTCTCCCTGTTAGGTAACTATAAAACCATGGGATAGTGGGTTGGCTTAAATTTAGTTCTGATAGACCTTTTATGAGCCTGTTATGATTAACCATATCAAAGGCCTTGGAAAGGTCTAGTAAGTGTTAAAACATATATAGCTTTGTTTGTATGCCCATTAACTATGTATGTGTTTGACATGAGAGCAGTGGTTGTGCTATGGCAAAACCTGGATCCTTGAGTGTTGGAAGTTTTTGTGCGTTGAGGTGTTCCATGATCTGTAT